>NW_028181529.1:0-18000 GCF_963514085.1 Chelon labrosus
TAGGTGGGGTACTGACGGTGTATAGGATCAATACTGATGGTGTATAGGTGGGGTACTGATGGTGTATAGGTGGGGTACTGACGGTGTATAGGTGTACTGACGGTGTATAGGTGGGGTACTGATGGTGTATAGGTGGGGTACTGATGGTGTATAGGTGTACTGACGGTGTATAGGTGGGGTACTGATGGTGTATAGGTGGGGCACTGATGGTATATAGGTGGGGTACTGATGGTGTATAGGTGGGGCACTGATGGTGTATAGGTGGGGTACTGATGGTGTATAGGTGGGGCACTGATGGTGTATAGGTGTACTGACGGTGTATAGGTGGGGTACTGATGGTGTATAGGTGGGGCACTGATGGTGTATAGGTGGGGTACTGATGGTGTATAGGTGTACTGACGGTGTATAGGTGTACTGACGGTGTATAGGATCAGTACTGACGGTGTATAGGTGTACTGATGGTGTATAGGTGGGGTACTGACGGTGTATAGGATCAATACTGATGGTGTATAGGTGGGGTACTGATGGTGTATAGGTGGGGTACTGACGGTGTATAGGTGTACTGACGGTGTATAGGTGGGGTACTGATGGTGTATAGGTGGGGTACTGATGGTGTATAGGTGTACTGACGGTGTATAGGTGGGGTACTGATGGTGTATAGGTGGGGCACTGATGGTATATAGGTGGGGTACTGATGGTGTATAGGTGGGGCACTGATGGTGTATAGGTGGGGTACTGATGGTGTATAGGTGGGGCACTGATGGTGTATAGGTGTACTGACGGTGTATAGGTGGGGTACTGATGGTGTATAGGTGGGGCACTGATGGTGTATAGGTGGGGTACTGATGGTGTATAGGTGGGGTACTGACGGTGTATAGGTGGGGCACTGATGGTGTATAGGTGTACTGACGGTGTATAGGTGGGGTACTGACGGTGTATAGGTGGGGTACTGATGGTGTATAGGTGGGGTACTGACGGTGTATAGGTGGGGCACTGATGGTGTATAGGTGGGGTACTGACGGTGTATAGGTGGGGCACTGATGGTGTATAGGTGTACTGACGGTGTATAGGTGGGGTACTGATGGTGTATAGGTGGGGTACTGATGGTGTATAGGTGGGGTACTGATGGTGTATAGGTGATGGTGTATAGGTGGGTACTGACGGTGTATAGGTGTACTGACGGTGTATAGGTGGGGTACTGATGGTGTATAGGTGGGGTACTGATGGTGTATAGGTGGGGTACTGATGGTGTATAGGTGATGGTGTATAGGTGGGTACTGACGGTGTATAGGATCAATACTGATGGTGTATAGGTGGGGTACTGACGGTGTATAGGATCAATACTGATGGTGTATAGGTGTACTGATGGTGTATAGGTGGGGTACTGATGGTGTATAGGTGGGGTACTGACTGTGTATAGGATCAATACTGATGGTGTATAGGTGGGTACTGACGGTGTATAGGTGTACTGATGGTGTATAGGTGGGTACTGACGGTGTATAGGTGGGGTACTGATGGTGTATAGGATCAATACTGATGGTGTATAGGTGGGGTACTGACTGTGTATAGGATCAATACTGATGGTGTATAGGTGGGGTACTGATGGTGTATAGGTGGGGTACTGACGGTGTATAGGTGGGGTACTGACTGTGTATAGGATCAATACTGATGGTGTATAGGTGGGGTACTGACGGTGTATAGGATCAATACTGATGGTGTATAGGTGGGGTACTGATGGTGTATAGGTGGGTACTGATGGTGTATAGGATCAATACTGATGGTGTATAGGTGGGGTACTGATGGTGTATAGGTGATGGTGTATAGGTGGGGTACTGATGGTGTATAGGTGATGGTGTATAGGTGGGTACTGACGGTGTATAGGATCAATACTGATGGTGTATAGGTGATGGTGTATAGGTGGGTACTGACGGTGTATAGGATCAATACTGATGGTGTATAGGTGATGGTGTATAGGTGGGGTACTGATGGTGTATAGGTGATGGTGTATAGGTGGGGTACTGATGGTGTATAGGTGATGGTGTATAGGTGGGTACTGACGGTGTATAGGATCAATACTGATGGTGTATAGGTGGGTACTGACGGTGTATAGGATCAATACTGATGGTGTATAGGTGGGGTACTGACGGTGTATAGGATCAATACTGATGGTGTATAGGTGTACTGATGGTGTATAGGTGGGGTACTGATGGTGTATAGGTGGGGTACTGACTGTGTATAGGATCAATACTGATGGTGTATAGGTGGGTACTGACGGTGTATAGGTGTACTGATGGTGTATAGGTGGGTACTGACGGTGTATAGGTGGGGTACTGATGGTGTATAGGATCAATACTGATGGTGTATAGGTGGGGTACTGACTGTGTATAGGATCAATACTGATGGTGTATAGGTGGGGTACTGATGGTGTATAGGTGGGGTACTGACGGTGTATAGGTGGGGTACTGACTGTGTATAGGATCAATACTGATGGTGTATAGGTGGGGTACTGACGGTGTATAGGATCAATACTGATGGTGTATAGGTGGGGTACTGATGGTGTATAGGTGGGTACTGATGGTGTATAGGATCAATACTGATGGTGTATAGGTGGGGTACTGATGGTGTATAGGTGGGGTACTGACGGTGTATAGGATCAATACTGATGGTGTATAGGTGGGGTACTGATGGTGTATAGGTGGGGTACTGACGGTGTATAGGATCAGTACTGACGGTGTATAGGTGGGGTACTGATGGTGTATAGGATCAATACTGACGGTGTATAGGTGGGGTACTGATGGTGTATAGGTGGGGTACTGATGGTGTATAGGTGGGGTACTGACGGTGTATAGGGGTACTGATGGTGTATAGGTGGGGTACTGATGGTGTATAGGTGGGGTACTGATGGTGTATAGGGGTACTGACGGTGTATAGGTGGGGTACTGATGGTGTATAGGTGGGGTACTGACGGTGTATAGGTGGGGTACTGATGGTGTATAGGTGGGGTACTGATGGTGTATAGGACCAATACTGATGGTGTATAGGTGGGGTACTGATGGTGTATAGGTGGGGTACTGACGGTGTATAGGATCAGTACTGACGGTGTATAGGATCAATACTGATGGTGTATAGGTGGGGTACTGATGGTGTATAGGTGGGGTACTGATGGTGTATAGGATCAATACTGATGGTGTATAGGTGGGGTACTGATGGTGTATAGGTGGGGTACTGATGGTGTATAGGATCAGTACTGATGGTGTATAGGATAAGTACTGACGGTGTATAGGTGGGGTACTGATGGTGTATAGGTGGGGTACTGACGGTGTATAGGATCAGTACTGATGGTGTATAGGATCAATACTGACGGTGTATAGGTGGGGTACTGACGGTGTATAGGTGGGGTACTGACGGTGTATAGGATCAGTACTGATGGTGTATAGGATCAATACTGATGGTGTATAGGATCAATACTGACGGTGTATAGGATCAATAGGATCAGTACTGATGGTGTATAGGTGGGGTACTGACGGTGTATAGGATCAATACTGACGGTGTATAGGATCAATACTGATGGTGTATAGGTGGGGTACTGATGGTGTATAGGTGGGGTACTGACGGTGTATAGGATCAGTACTGATGGTGTATAGGATCAATACTGATGGTGTATAGGATCAATACTGACGGTGTATAGGATCAATAGGATCAGTACTGATGGTGTATAGGTGGGGTACTGACGGTGTATAGGATCAATACTGACGGTGTATAGGATCAATACTGATGGTGTATAGGATCAATAGGATCAATACTGATGGTGTATAGGATCAATACTGATGGTGTATAGGATCAATACTGATGGTGTATAGGATCAATAGGATCAATACTGATGGTGTATAGGATCAATAGGATCAGTACTGATGGTGTATAGGTGGGGTACTGACGGTGTATAGGATCAATAGGATCAGTACTGATGGTGTATAGGTGGGGTACTGACGGTGTATAGGATCAATACTGATGGTGTATAGGATCAATACTGATGGTGTATAGGATCAATAGGATCAATACTGATGGTGTATAGGATCAATAGGATCAGTACTGATGGTGTATAGGTGGGGTACTGACGGTGTATAGGATCAATAGGATCAGTACTGATGGTGTATAGGTGGGGTACTGACGGTGTATAGGATCAATAGGATCAGTACTGATGGTGTATAGGATCAATAGGATCAATACTGACGGTGTATAGGATCAGTACTGACGGTGTATAGGATCAATACTGACGGTGTATAGGATCAGTACTGACGGTGTATAGGATCAATAGGATCAATACTGACGGTGTATAGGATCAATACTGACGGTGTATAGGATCAATACTGACGGTGTATAGGATCAGTACTGACGGTGTATAGGATCAATAGGATCAATACTGACGGTGTATAGGATCAATACTGACGGTGTATAGGATCAGTACTGACGGTGTATAGGATCAGTACTGATGGTGTATAGGATCAATACTGACGGTGTATAGGATCAATAGGATCAGTACTGACGGTGTATAGGATCAATAGGATCAGTACTGACGGTGTATAGGATCAATAGGATCAATACTGACGGTGTATAGGATCAGTACTGACGGTGTATAGGATCAGTACTGATGGTGTATAGGATCAATACTGACGGTGTATAGGATCAATAGGATCAGTACTGACGGTGTATAGGATCAATAGGATCAGTACTGACGGTGTATAGGATCAATAGGATCAGTACTGATGGTGTCTAGGATCAATACTGACGGTGTATAGGATCAATACTGACGGTGTATAGGATCAGTACTGACGGTGTATAGGATCAATACTGACGGTGTATAGGATCAATACTGACGGTGTATAGGATCAGTACTGACGGTGTATAGGATCAGTACTGATGGTGTATAGGATCAATAGGATCAGTACTGACGGTGTATAGGATCAATAGGATCAGTACTGATGGTGTATAGGTGGGGTACTGACGGTGTATAGGATCAATACTGACGGTGTATAGGATCAATACTGACGGTGTATAGGATCAGTACTGACGGTGTATAGGATCAGTACTGATGGTGTATAGGATCAGTAGTGACGGTGTATAGGATCAATAGGATCAGTAGTGATGGTGTATAGGATCAATAGGATCAGTACTGATGGTGTATAGGATCAATAGGATCAGTACTGACGGTGTATAGGATCAGTGTTGACGGATCAGTGTTGATGTTGTTGTTTGTGCAGGTCTGGTCTGAAATAAACAAGATGTTGAGGAGGAAACCGACTCGTCTCGAGCTGAAGATCGACGACACAGAGGAGTTCGAGAGCGTCAAGAAGGAGCTCGAGGTTTGAGTCCCTCACACTTAACACCAGTCTGTACTAACCAGTCTGTACTAACCAGGCTGTACTAACCAGGCTGTACTAACCAGGCTGTACTAACCAATCTGTACTAACCAGTCAATACTAACCAGTCTGTACTAACCAGGCTGTACTAACCAGTCAGTACTAACCAGTCTGTACTAACCAGTCTGTACTAACCAATCAATACAAACCAGTCTGTACTAACCAGTCAATACTAACCAGTCTGTACTAACCAGTCTGTACTAACCAGTCAATACTAACCAGTCTGTACTAACCAGTCTGTACTAACCAGTCTGTACTAACCAATCAATACAAACCAGTCAATACTAACCAGTCTGTACTAACCAGTCTGTACTAACCAGTCTGTACTAACCAGTCTGTACTAACCAGTCAATACTAACCAGTCTGTACTAACCAGTCTGTACTAACCAGTCAATACTAACCAGTCTGTACTAACCAGTCTGTACTAACCAATCAATACAAACCAGTCTGTACTAACCAGTCAATACTAACCAGTCTGTACTAACCAGTCTGTACTAACCAGTCTGTGATCAATACTTTCTAGGCCAGGAAGCGTCAGAGAGAAGATTCAGAGTCCGGAGGAGGAGTGGGCGGGGCTTCAGTCATCAGTGTTGACATCATCGGAGGTGGAGCCTCAGCCTCCACATCCTCCTCCACAGCAGCTTCGAGGGTGGAGCTTATCAACGAGCGGATTGGCTACAAGCCCCACCCCAAACCTGCCACGCTTCCGACCTTATTTGGAAGTTTACAGTTCTAAACGTGATCAACTATATGAACTGTCGTCATGGAAACATGTTGATCAACTAATGAACTGTCACCATGGAAACGTGTTGATCAACTAAATGACCTATCGTCATGAAAACGGGTTGATCAACTAACACACGATTAAAGAAGAACAACATCAGTTGTTACTTGTTTCTAGTTGGTGCTCATTAAAATAAAAGGAGGCGGAGTCTCTCATCAGTGTTACACAGTCTCCATCAGGTGTTGTTGGGTCACCTGAAGGAGGAGGAGGAGGAGGAGGAGGAGGAGGAGGAGGAGGAGGAGGAGGTGGTTCCTGCTCAGGGAGGTTTGTTTCTACTTCTTGATTCCCAAACTGAGTGGGGCCGAGGGTCAAATGATTATTAAAACAGTGGAATGAAACGTGATGTCAAAGTTTATGTGATTTATTTTCATAATAAATGATACAATAATATTTTATAAAGAGTTTCAACAAATACAAAAGACAAACAGACGCGTAGTGTCAACAAAAACAACAGTCACTCGGCTCTGCCCTCAAGCAGCCCAGGAAGTGATGCTGACCAATCAGGACTCATGGTTCATGGAATTAAAGGCATGTTTATGGAAGCAAGTGGTTACCATGGAAACCATGAAATAACAAAGTGCTGGCAATTCTTTTAATTAAATGATCAGTTATTTTATTCAACAACAAAAAGGTGGATAATGGAGGCTACACACACGCACGCACACACACACACACACACACACACACACACACGGGGGGTGGATGATTGACAGCTGGTTTTAGAATAAAGGTCAGTTTTCCTTCAGGTTTATGTCAGTTGGTCAAAAATATTAAATAAAACAAATAAAATGAATAAAAACACAATAAATTAAAATAAAACAATTCTGTTGCCATGGTTACAGTACAGGTGACTTGGTCGGCGTGGCTTAACATTGTTTTTATTTTATAAAGTTTTTAGGCTTCAAGTCCTTTTGATTCATTGTAGCTGAAACTGCCGCTCCATTCAGACCTCACATCAACCTCTGGTCTCACCTGGTCTCACCTGTCCATCCACCTGGTCTCACCTGGTCTCACCTGTCCATCCACCTGGTCTTAATCTAAAAGTGTCTCCACATGCGTCCCCAGCCAGCACTTGAGATCTGATCTCAGTTTGTGTGTCTGTAAATCAGCAGCGCCATCATGTGGTCAGTAGAATATTGTAGCAGCTGCTGTCTCTAATGGATCTCTACCTACCGCTGGATCAGAACCATCAACAGCTGCTGGTTGACTTGGAGACATGATCCAGATGTTGGAACCAGATGGAAAGTGTCTCCTGTTGATTCTAGTTCAGATTAGTTTCTAGTTTAGTTTGGTTCTCAGCTCCAAGACCAGAATCTTTTAAAAGGCTCTCATTACTAATGAACAGACATCACTGATTCATGTGATCATTTCTACTAGTGGTTGAATGAATGAGTTAAACTCCTCTTCCTCAGATCAGCCCTGTTGAGTAGGTGGTCTTTAATGTGACCCAGGACTCATTGTGTGTTCACACTACCAAAGGAAGGAGGTCACATGTGTCCCAGACCACCTCCACATGTGGACTGACACCAGATCAGTGTTCACACCTGGACCTGTTTAACCTGGACTCTAGAGACCAGATCAGTGTTCACACCTGGACCTGTTTAACCTGGACTCTAGAGACCAGATCAGTGTTCACACCTGGACCTGTTTAACCTGGACTCTAGAGACCAGATCAGTGTTCACACCTGGACCTGTTTAACCTGGACTCTAGAGACCAGATCAGTGTTCACACCTGGACCTGTTTAACCTGGACTCTAGAGACCAGATCAGTGTTCACACCTGGACCTGTTTAACCTGGACTCTAGAGACCAGATCAGTGTTCACACCTGGACCTGTTTAACCTGGACTCTAGAGACCAGATCAGCGTTCACACCTGGACCTGTTTAACCTGGACACTAGAGACCAGATCAGCGTTCACACCTGGACCTGTTTAACCTGGACACTAGAGACCAGAGGGTTTGATCTGAACGAGGCCTAAAACTGGAGCATGTTTCCTGTTTAGTGTTTGTTTAGTGTGTTTATTTGTTCCAGGGTTAGGGTTGTGTCTTAGGTGTCGTGTTTCAGTTTATTTTATTTGTACAATGGATGCAAAGCTGCTCATTAAATAAAGTTTTTACAGTTTTCGGAATGTGTAATAGAAACTATGCTAAAAGTACATGCTAACGTTAGCATAGTTTGTCTGGTGTTTGAGAGGAATGTGTTGATTTGAAGTCTTAGGAAAACCCCTCTTAACACTCATGCTAGGCTATTAGCACCATTAGCTCCATCACAGCTAAAATTATTGCAACTTTTGCTGGAATAAAACAAATCTCACTTCCTGTTGGCTTTAACGTGTTTCAAATGCTACTAGCCATCCATGCTAACCTACACATGGTGAGGAGTGTTGAGGTTAACACAAGTGGCAGCTAAATGCTAAATGCTAACCGTCTGCAGCTCAAGGCTGTTGACGGGACAGTTTGGTCTCACTTCCTGTTGCTGATTGTTGACTGAACGTATTGATCACTGTTGACGATCTTTGTGAGTGACGGGGGTCAGACACGCCCACATGAAGCCACACTCACCTCTAAACAAATAAAAACAAAAAGCCACGGTGGCGATACTGCTCCTTACTGGTGACATCATCACTTCCTCTCTGTGACATCATCACCTCCTTTCTGTGATGGCGTCACTTCTTTTTGATGGCGGCGAGGTCTCGCTGTAGCTCAGAGAACTTGGGTCGGTCCTCGGGGTTGTACTGCCAGCAGCGCTGCATCACTTTATACACGTCGTCAGGACAACGCTGAGGACATGCCATCCTGTAACCTAGCAACCAGGACATGAACATGTAAGACAGCTGATAAGTTGGACAAAGGATAAATGACAGCAATGCTGAGCTTGCATTCACCTTTCTCCACCTGCTCTCGGGCCTGCTGATTGGTCATCCCAGGATAAGGACACACCCCCAGACTGAAGGTTTCCCACAGCAGGATGCCGTAACTCCACACGTCACTCTCTGAGCTGTAACGACCTGCAGCAGCCAATCACAGCACAGGAGACTGTCAGCAGCCAATCACAGCACAGGAGACTGTCAGCAGCCAATCACAGCACAGTGTGTTTTTATTGGCTACTTATTAAACCTTCAGACTGATGAGACATATGAGGATGGGACATGTAAGGGACAAGTGAGAGACAAGGGTAGGGACAGGTGAGAGACATGAGGATGGGACAGGTGAGAGACATATGAGAATGAGACAGGGGAGAGGCAAGTAAAGGTGGGACAGATGAGGGACAGGTGTTACCGTAGTTGAGGGCCTCAGGTGCGGTCCATTTAATGGGAATCTGTTTGAGTCCAGATGAAGAATAAACTCCATCGTCCTCCTGACGACTCATCCCAAAGTCACTGATCTTCAACACACTGCCGTCCCCTACCAGACAGTTCCTGGCCGCCAGGTCTCTGAGAGACAGACAGGTTCATAGAGACAGGTCTCTGAGAGACAGACAGGTTCACAGAGACAGGTCTCTGAGAGACAGACAGGTTCACAGAGACAGGTCTCTGGGGGACAGGTCTCTGGGGGACAGACAGGTTCACAGAGACAGGTCTCTGAGAGACAGACAGGTCTCTGAGAGACAAACAGGTTCACAGAGACAGGTCTCTGAGAGACAGGTTCACAGAGACAGGTCTCTGGGGGACAGACAGGTTCACAGAGACAGGTCTCCGGGGGACAGACAGGTTCACAGAGACAGGTCTCCGGGGGACAGACAGGTACCTGTGGATACAGTTCTTGCTCTCCAGGTACGCCATACCAGCTGCTGCATCAACTGCGAAGCGAAGCAGCTGCTTTGTCTTCAACTCGTCCTTCTTCTTCCTCAGGAAGGACAGGAAGTCACCACCTGGCAAACCAACACAGCTGTTAGAAACGGACCAATCAAAACCAAGACGACACAAACAGGAAGTAAGCTCCGCCCACCAGGAACCAGCTCCATGACGATGTAGATGGGCTGCCGCTGCGTACAAACGCCAATCAGCTTCACGATGTTCGGGTGGTCGTACTGCTTCAAGATTCTGCAGCCAATCACAGACAGGCACAGTCACACTCAGGCCAATCACAGAGCTGTTTGTAGGCAGCCAATCAGAGAGCAGCATGGGGTATGTGACTGACACAGATATGTGGACAAATAGAACTCTTATTAGCTCCGTCTGGATCTAATGTCACTTTCTGTTCTTGATGTTTTATCTTTGTTTATTTAATTAATTTTAATAAAATGTTAAACCAGTGTTTGTTCAGGTGTGGACTCACCTGGCTTCAGACAGGAAGCGGATCTTTAGCTCTGGAGGTAAATCTTCTTTACAGGTTTTTACTGCAACCGGCATTTTGTCCCGCTGCAGTGTCCCCTTGAACACCTCACCAAAGTTACCCTGGCAACCAGCAGACAGCAAGGCATGATGGGATACGAGAGCACGTTAGAAGTTATGATCATTAAATAGAAGCTGTGGCCATGGATACCAAGAGGAAACAGGAAGTAAGGTCACCTTCCCCAGCAGCTCCCCTAGCGCCACGTCCTCATGGTTTAAGATCCACTTCTTGTCCTGCACACAAAGGTCAAAGGTCACCTCCAGTAAATACACTGACACTGAGCTGAAGCACAGAAGAAGACGAAGACACATCCAGCTACACGCTAACAACACAAACTCAGAATCGACTTCAGAATCCTTCTGCACACCTTCAAGGCCATGCATAACCTCGGCCTCCCGATCTGTCCATCTCCTCCACCATTGTATTGTCTTATTGTCTTTCTACAGTGTCCTTGTGTGTTGTTATTATTATTAACACGCTAACAACACACTTGCCTTGATGACGGGGTTGAGCAGCACGACTCCAGACTTCTTGGTGATGACCTGTTTGGTGGAGAAGTGATGTTCGATGAGCTGAGGGATGGTGGAGAAGCCGGTCCCCTCGAAACGATACTGGCTCTGTCCCAGAGAACACAGCTGTCATTCATTTCATATCTCCATGACGACGGGAATTCATTTCATATCTCCATGACGACGCGAACTCTTCAGCTCCACGGGTTCTCAAATGGTGTAGCAGTGTGTAGTTGTGTAGCAGTGTGTAGTTGTGTAGCAGTGTGTAGTTGTGTGTAGTTGTGTAGCAGTGTGTAGTTGTGTTGCAGTGTGTAGTTGTGTGTAGTTGTGTAGCAGTGTGTAGCTGTGTGTAGTTGTGTGTAGCTGTGTGTAGCTGTGTGTAGTTGTGTAGCAGTGTGTAGTTGTGTGTAGTTGTGTGTAGCTGTGTGTAGTTGTGTGTAGTTGTGTAGCAGTGTGTAGTTGTGTAGTTGTGTAGCAGTGTGTAGTTGTGTAGCAGTGTGTAGTTGTGTGTAGTTGTGTAGCAGTGTGTAGCTGTGTGTAGCTGTGTGTAGCAGTGTGTAGCTGTGTGTAGCTGTGTGTAGTTGTGTAGCAGTGTGTAGTTGTGTGTAGTTGTGTGTAGCTGTGTGTAGTTGTGTAGCAGTGTGTAGTTGTGTAGCAGTGTGTAGTTGTGTGTAGTTGTGTAGCAGTGTGTAGCTGTGTGTAGTTGTGTGTAGCTGTGTGTAGTTGTGTGTAGTTGTGTAGCAGTGTGTAGCAGTGTGTAGTTGTGTAGCAGTGTGTAGCAGTGTGTAGTTGTGTAGCAGTGTGTAGTTGTGTGTAGTTGTGTAGCAGTGTGTAGCTGTGTGTAGCTGTGTGTAGCTGTGTGTAGTTGTGTGTAGCTGTGTGTAGTTGTGTAGCAGTGTGTAGTTGTGTGTAGTTGTGTGTAGCTGTGTGTAGTTGTGTAGCAGTGTGTAGTTGTGTAGTTGTGTAGCAGTGTGTAGCAGTGTGTAGTTGTGTAGCAGTGTGTAGTTGTGTAGCAGTGTGTAGTTGTGTGTAGTTGTGTAGCAGTGTGTAGCTGTGTGTAGTTGTGTGTAGCTGTGTGTAGTTGTGTAGTTGTGTAGCAGTGTGTAGCAGTGTGTAGTTGTGTAGCAGTGTGTAGTTGTGTAACAGTGTGTAGTTGTGTGTAGCTGTGTGTAGTTGTGTAGCAGTGTGTAGCAGTGTGTAGTTGTGTAGCGTGTAGCAGTGTGTAGTTGTGTAGCAGTGTGTAGTTGTGTGTAGTTGTGTAGCAGTGTGTAGCTGTGTGTAGCTGTGTGTAGTTGTGTGTAGCTGTGTGTAGCTGTGTGTAGTTGTGTGTAGCTGTGTGTAGTTGTGTAGCAGTGTGTAGTTGTGTGTAGTTGTGTGTAGCTGTGTGTAGTTGTGTAGCAGTGTGTAGTTGTGTAGTTGTGTAGCAGTGTGTAGTTGTGTAGCAGTGTGTAGCTGTGTGTAGTTGTGTAGCAGTGTGTAGCTGTGTGTAGTTGTGTGTAGTTGTGTAGTTGTGTAGCAGTGTGTAGCAGTGTGTAGTTGTGTAGCAGTGTGTAGTTGTGTAACAGTGTGTAGTTGTGTGTAGCTGTGTGTAGTTGTGTAGCTGTGTGTAGTTGTGTGTAGTTGTGTGTAGCTGTGTGTAGTTGTGTAGCTGTGTGTAGTTGTGTGTAGTTGTGTAGCTGTGTGTAGTTGTGTAGCTGTGTGTAGTTGTGTGTAGCAGTGTGTAGCAGTGTGTAGTTGTGTGTAGTTGTGTAGCTGTGTGTAGTTGTGTAGCAGTGTGTAGCAGTGTGTAGTTGTGTAGCAGTGTGTAGCTGTGTGTAGTTGTGTGTAGTTGTGTGTAGCAGTGTGTAGCTGTGTAGGTGTGTAGCAGTGTGTAGTTGTGTAGCAGTGTGTAGTTGTGAAGCAGTGTGTAGCAGTGTGTAGTTGTGTAGCAGTGTGTAGTTGTGTAGTTGTGTAGCAGTGTGTAGTTGTGTAGTTGTGTAGCAGTGTGTAGTTGTGTGTAGCAGTGTGTAGTTGTGTAGCAGTGTGTAGTTGTGTGTAGCTGTGTGTAGTTGTGTAGCAGTGTGTAGCAGTGTGTAGTTGTGTAGTTGTGTAGCAGTGTGTAGTTGTGTAGCAGTGTGTAGTTGTGTGTAGTTGTGTGTAGCAGTGTGTAGTTGTGTAGCTGTGTGTAGTTGTGTGTAGCTGTGTGTAGTTGTGTAGCAGTGTGTAGCAGTGTGTAGTTGTGTGTAGCAGTGTGTAGTTGTGTAGTTGTGTAGCAGTGTGTAGTTGTGTAGTTGTGTAGCAGTGTGTAGTTGTGTAGTTGTGTAGCAGTGTGTAGTTGTGTAGCAGTGTGTAGTTGTGTAGTTGTGTAGCAGTGTGTAGCAGTGTTTAGTTGTGTAGCTGTGTGTAGCAGTGTGTGGTTGTGTAGCAGTGTGTAGTTGTCTGTAGCTGTGTGTAGCAGTGTGTAGTTGTGTGTAGCAGTGTGTAGTTGTGTAGTTGTGTAGCAGTGTGTAGCAGTGTGTAGTTGTGTAGCAGTGTGTAGTTGTGTGTAGTTGTGTAGCAGTGTGTAGCAGTGTGTAGTTGTGTAGCAGTGTGTAGTTGTGTGTAGTGTTGTAGCAGTGTGTAGCAGTGTGTAGCAGTGTGTAGTTGTGTGTAGCAGTGTGTAGCAGTGTGTAGTTGTGTAGCAGTGTGTAGTTGTGTAGTTGTGTAGCAGTGTGTAGTTGTGTAGCAGTGTGTAGTTGTGTAGTTGTGTAGCAGTGTGTAGTTGTGTAGCAGTGTGTAGTTGTGTAGTTGTGTAGCAGTGTGTAGTTGTGTAGCAGTGTGTAGCAGTGTGTAGCAGTGTGTAGTTGTGTAGCAGTGTGTAGCAGTGTGTAGTTGTGTAGTTGTGTAGCAGTGTGTAGTTGTGTAGCAGTGTGTAGTTGTGTGTAGCAGTTTGTAGCAGTGTGTAGTTGTGTGTAGTTGTGTAGTTGTGTAGCAGTGTGTAGCAGTGTGTAGTTGTGTGTAGCAGTGTGTAGCAGTGTGTAGTTGTGTAGCAGTGTGTAGTTGTGTAGTTGTGTAGCAGTGTAGTTGTGTAGCAGTGTGTAGTTGTGTAGTTGTGTAGCAGTGTGTAGTTGTGTAGTTGTGTAGCAGTGTGTAGTTGTGTGTAGTTGTGTGTAGCAGTGTGTAGTTGTGTAGCAGTGTGTAGTTGTGTAGCAGTGTAGCAGTGTGTAGTTGTGTAGCAGTGTGTAGCAGTGTGTAGTTGTGTAGCAGTGTGTAGTTGTGTAGTTGTGTAGCAGTGTGTAGTTGTGTAGCAGTGTGTAGCAGTGTGTAGCAGTGTGTAGTTGTGTAGCAGTGTGTAGTTGTGTAGTTGTGTAGCAGTGTGTAGTTGTGTAGCAGTGTGTAGTTGTGTAGTTGTGTAGCAGTGTGTAGCAGTGTTTAGTTGTGTAGCTGTGTGTAGCAGTGTGTAGTTGTCTGTAGCTGTGTGTAGCAGTGTGTAGTTGTGTGTAGCAGTGTGTAGTTGTGTAGTTGTGTAGCAGTGTGTAGTTGTGTAGCAGTGTGTAGTTGTGTGTAGTTGTGTAGCAGTGTGTAGCAGTGTGTAGTTGTGTAGCAGTGTGTAGTTGTGTGTAGCAGTGTGTAGCAGTGTGTAGTGTTGTAGCAGTGTGTAGCAGTGTGTAGCAGTGTGTAGTTGTGTGTAGCAGTGTGTAGCAGTGTGTAGTTGTGTAGCAGTGTGTAGTTGTGTAGTTGTGTAGCAGTGTGTAGTTGTGTAGCAGTGTGTAGTTGTGTAGTTGTGTAGCAGTGTGTAGTTGTGTAGCAGTGTGTAGTTGTGTAGTTGTGTAGCAGTGTGTAGTTGTGTAGCAGTGTGTAGCAGTGTGTAGCAGTGTGTAGTTGTGTAGCAGTGTGTAGCAGTGTGTAGTTGTGTAGTTGTGTAGCAGTGTGTAGTTGTGTAGCAGTGTGTAGTTGTGTGTAGCAGTTTGTAGCAGTGTGTAGTTGTGTGTAGTTGTGTAGTTGTGTAGCAGTGTGTAGCAGTGTGTAGTTGTGTGTAGCAGTGTGTAGCAGTGTGTAGTTGTGTAGCAGTGTGTAGTTGTGTAGTTGTGTAGCAGTGTAGTTGTGTAGCAGTGTGTAGTTGTGTAGTTGTGTAGCAGTGTGTAGTTGTGTAGTTGTGTAGCAGTGTGTAGTTGTGTGTAGCAGTGTGTAGTTGTGTAGCAGTGTGTAGCAGTGTGTAGTTGTGTAGCAGTGTGTAGTTGTGTAGTTGTGTAGCAGTGTGTAGTTGTGTAGCAGTGTAGCAGTGTGTAGTTGTGTAGCAGTGTGTAGCAGTGTGTAGTTGTGTAGTTGTGTAGCAGTGTGTAGTTGTGTAGCAGTGTGTAGCAGTGTGTAGCAGTGTGTAGTTGTGTAGCAGTGTGTAGTTGTGTGTAGCAGTGTGTAGTTGTGTGTAGCAGTGTGTAGCAGTGTGTAGTTGTGTATCAGTGTGTAGTTGTGTAGTTGTGTAGCAGTGTGTAGTTGTGTACGTACGTCGGCGTACTGGATGATGAAGTGACGTCTCTGCTCGTCTGAAAACACTGACAGGACGTACTCTCCTGGTTTTCCGTGACTCTCCCGGACCAGGAAGTCTCCCTGTTGCCGTAGTAACTCCTGAGCCTCGGTGCGGGGGATGGCTCCGTGGTACCACTCCTGCTCCGCCAGGGGGCGCTCTGACGTAGGGATCACATCAAAGAACTGCTGCAGGACAAACACAAAGAAAAAACATTTAGTGATAACTAGTACTAGTCACTCTAACTAGTTAGTAACTGTAACTCATACTAGTAACTCTAACTAGTACTAGTAACTCTAACTAGTTAGTAACTGTAACTCATACTAGTCACTCTAACTAGTACTAGTCACACTAACTAGTTAGTAACTGTAACTCATACTGGTAATTCTAACTAGTACTAGTCACTCTAACTAGTACTAGTCACTCTAACTAGTTAGTAACTGTAACTCATACTAGTCACTAACTAGTACTAGTCACACTAACTAGTTAGTAACTGTAACTCATACTAGTCACTCTAACTAGTACTAGTCACACTAACTAGTTAGTAACTGTAACTCATACTGGTAATTCTAACTAGTACTAGTCACTCTAACTAGTACTAGTCACTCTAACTAGTTAGTAACTGTAACTCATACTAGTCACTCTAACTAGTTAGTAACTGTAACTCATACTAGTCACTCTAACTAGTACTAGTCACACTAACTACTTAGTAACTGTAACTCATACTAGTCACTCTAACTAGTACTAGTCACTCTAACTAGTACTAGTCACTCTAACTAGTTAGTAACTCTAACTCATACTAGTAACTCTAACTCATACTAGTAACTCTAACTAGTTAGTAACTAACTCATACTAGTAACTCTAACTAGTACTAGTCACTCTAACTAGTTAGTAACTGTAACTCATACTAGTCACTCTAACTAGTACTAGTCACTCTAACTAGTTAGTAACTGTAACTCATACTAGTCACTCTAACTAGTACTAGTCACACTAACTAGTTAGTAACTGTAACTCATACTGGTAATTCTAACTAGTACTAGTCACTCTAACTAGTACTAGTCACTCTAACTAGTTAGTAACTCTAACTCATACTAGTAACTCTAACTCATACTAGTAACTCTAACTCATACTAGTAACTCTAACTAGTTAGTAACTCTAACTCATACTAGTAACTCTAACTAGTACTAGTCACACTAACTAGTTAGTAACTGTAACTCGTACTAGTCACACTGGCTGGTGTTGTCTACCAGAGGAGGTAGACTAGCCAGTACTAGCTAACTACTACTAGCTAGTACTACTAGTTAGTACTAGTACTAGCTAGTAGTACTGGTTGTCAGCGATGTTGGAGCCATGGACCCGTGGATCTCACCGAGGTGGAGGAGCCCAGCATGGCTTTAGACCGGATCATCCCGGCCAGAGAGTGACGCAGAGTGTCGAAGCGAGAACTCTTCTCCTTCGTCTTGTCCTGAAACATTTATTAAATAATAATTACTACGTTTATTAATTATTATATATATTAATTAAATATAGGGACAGTATTTACGGTGGAGCCAACGGAGCGGGCGTCGTCCTCATACGGCAGCGCAGGGGGGGGCGGGGCAGGGGGAGGGGAGGTAGCAGCCGCCGCCATCTTGGAGTCCAGCAAAGCCTTCTGGGAGGAGAGGCGCGCCTCAGAGCCGCGTAATGATTGGACGGTGTGACGAAGCTCAAGGAGGGACAGTTTCTGACTGAGAAGTAGGACACAGCTGAGGACGAGAGACACAGAGGGACAATCAGACAGAGACTCCGAGGGACAATCAGACACAGAGGGACAATCAGACAGAGACTCCGAGGGACAATCAGACACAGAGGGACAATCAGACACAGAGGGACAATCAGACAGAGACACAGAGGGACAATCAGACAGAGACTCCGAGGGACAATCAAACACAGAGTGACAATCAGACACAGAGGGACAATCAGACAGAGACTCCGAGGGACAATCAGACACAGAGGGACAATCAAACACAGAGGGACAATCAGACAGAGACTCCGAGGGACAATCAAACACAGAGGGACAATCAGACACAGAGGGACAATCAGACAGAGACACAGAGGGACAATCAGACAGAGACTCCGAGGGACAATCAAACACAGAGTGACAATCAGACACAGAGGGACAATCAGACAGAGACTCCGAGGGACAATCAGACACAGAGGGACAATCAAACACAGAGGGACAATCAGACAGAGACTCCGAGGGACAATCAAACACAGAGGGACAATCAGACACAGAGGGACAATCAGACAGAGACTCCGAGGGACAATCAAACACAGAGGGACAATCAAACACAGAGGGACAATCAGACAGAGACTCCGAGGGACAATCAGACACAGAGGGACAATCAGACAGAGACTCCGAGGGACAATCAGACAGAGAGGGACAATCAGACAGAGACACAGAGGGACAATCAGACACAGAGGGACAATCAGA
>NW_028181528.1:0-15000 GCF_963514085.1 Chelon labrosus
GAGGAGGAGGAGGAGGAGGAGGAGGAGCCAACATCCTCGCCCTGCCTCCGTCCTCCTCCTCTGTAGGGCAAGGTGAGAGAGAGAAAAAAAGGAAGGAGGAAAATAGGTGACTCCTTTTTTGTATTTTAAATTTAATTATTTGTTTTTTAAAAAGAAAAAGAAAATAAAAAAATAATTAAAAGAAAAATAATAGGAATAATAATAATAGATATATAATAATAATAATAATAATAATAATAATAATAATAAAACAAAGAAAATAAAAGTAAAGGAAAATAAAATTAAACATAAATAATTTTTTTATATTATTTAAAAAAAATTAAAGAGAAAATAATTATAATATTAATAAACATATATGAAATAGTCAGTAGAAAATAAATACATATAAAAAAAATAATAAATAAAAATATTATAAAAATAAATCAAATTTAATATAAAATCATTATTTCCAATTTGTTTAAAGAAAAAAAAATAAAATAGAGACTGTCATTGAAGTGGGGCTTCACAGTCTCTGAACATTTGTGACATCCCAGATATGTAGATGGTGGTGTGTTTATATTTTTAATAGTTTGATTCCCGTCTGGTTTTTCCAGGTGGGAGTAAAAACTCCCAGCCGTCGTCGTCAGCAGAGGGGATGGGCGGAGCTTCTCTTCGAGGGACAACTGTAGTGGACTTAAACCCCACCCACGACGACGACGCCATCTCCCAATAACACACGAGAAACTGTCACTCAAACCCACAACCCACTGATCTCTAAGCCCAAAACCACTCCACCCCCCTCCCCCTCCCCTCCTCCCTCCCGCCCCACTCCACCTCCCCCTTTTTTATTTTATTTGTTGCCGGTGCCTGGAGCCAAACTCCACCTTACGTCGAGGAGCCGCTCCTGTTGTTGGTGAGTAGCTGCAAGTACGACCAATCAAATGCAAGATCAACGATAACGTATTGATCATGAACAAATTTAACACTTTCCTCATCAGACGCTGAATTTAGCCTGATCAATGTTTACATGGACACTAAATTAAAAAAAAAAGTGAAATCTGATTTGATTAGACTTTACATCAATCACTATAAAACTTTATTGGCAAAGTGGAGCATCAAATCTGACAGAGATAGAAGAAGAAATTAGTTTTTATTGTCCAACTTTATTGACGACACTGAACTGACAGAGTAGAAGAAGGACCAGCTTGGTTCATCTTTTCAAACACTTATCACCTGATGTTGACATTTGCTCCACATAGCAGAAACATGCTCAGAACGAACGGGTTAAAAGTTCAACCAAAGGAAATCTGATTGACAAAGTTTTAAGTGCGGGAGGTAGAGGCCGTAACCTACGTACGTAGCCTTCACCGCCACAAGCCATGTAAGCTCGTCAGTCTGGCTCGCTCTGCAGCAACGCCACCCAAACACTAGTCAGCGTTTTTGTTTCTACTTCCTGCTTCACTCTCAACAATGGCGACTGAAACTTTTGCTAAAATTTCACCAAAGACGAGTCGTACAAATGTCTGTATCTCTGAACCTCCTCAGTTAACCTTTCCTCCATGTCTTCCATCTTTATTGATTCAAAACAATCAATTCAAAAGTTGTGGAGATGGAGAAGCAGCCGGAGCCATTTATACTTGTGCAATCGTCAGTCTGGCTCGCTCTGTAACATCTCCACCCAAACACTAGTCAGTGCTGGGTCTTTTTTTTGGGTTAATTTTTTTTTCTACTTCCTGTTTTACTTTCAACAACGGCGACTGAAACTTTTGACGAAATTCTGCCAAAATCTCCAAACCTCCTCAGTCAATCTTACAGATTCTTTATTGATCCAAATCAGTTTGAAAATTGCGGCAACGGAAAAGCAGCTGGAAATACTAAAGAGGAAACAAACTACTACCAAGTGGACCAATCACAGCTCTTGTAGTCTGCTTTGCGTAGCTACGTTTCTGGTAGGTGCACATCAGACACTAACTACGACATGATCTGACGCAGAAAGATTACACCAATCTGAAGCAGCATTTTTCAAATAATATAGTCTTTGAATGAATGACATCGATTCTGGTGGGACTCGAACCCACAACCTTTGAATTACTTCCCATAAGTTTACCTAGAAGTCCAACGCGCTATCCGTTGCGCCACAGAGCCATATGTCAGTGATGCAATCTACAGATAAAATTCCGGTGGTTTTTATTATGCTTTTTTTTATACTAACGTCCATGTAAACGTAGCTACTTAAACTTACTTTCTTTGAACCGCAGCAATGAATCTGCAAAGTTTCAAAAACTGACTGGTTCTGTTTGACTCGTTTTCCGTCTTTTCAAACAACATCCAGTCACAGAAGCTAAATCATGACCCAGCTGGTTGAAGAGGAATATTTCACAGCCGGGAAACGACTCGTGTCGTGTATTTTTGCCGCCGCCACAAGATATGAAAATGTTGGAGAGGAGAGAAAGTCTGAGTTTCGTTTAAAGGCTGTTTGAAATTGAAAATCTGAAAATAGAGAGGTGGTGGGAGAGAAAGTGATGGAGCAGAACAAGAAGTGAGTTGTTTGAGTAATCTATACGAACCAAGTTCATTCAGTCAGCGAGAGGGAACCAAACACTCATCCATTAAATATTCACTTTCATGAAGAGTCACTCACTGAGGTGCTGCAGGTGGATGCTGCTGCTGCTGCTGCTACAGAATACTGCACAAAGCTTCCTCTGCAGTAAACACATTCATCAGGTAACATTTGCTGAGTTCATGTTATTATTGACTTTCTAGATCAATGCTGGAGTGTTTGATTAAGGGTCTGTGGGTTTTATAGCAGCACGTACATGAATCAATAGCACACATGTACTGTGCATTATATCAGAGCTAATCAGGGCTCACGTTCACAGAGGAAACACACAGGAGATTATTGTAGAAAGAGTTCATCACTTCACCATGCACCCCTCAGAGGTTTCTACATGTTTGTAGTTTCTCCAGCTTCTCATATGTTGCTCTAAATGAACCCGGCGTGCTTGTAGCTCGGTCACAGAGTTTACACCATGTGTTGACTCATGTGTCCATATTTCACATGTAGACTAACACAAACAGCAGGAAGTGGCTTTTATTCCCCTACGCTGACGCAGAGCAGCAGTTATTTCATCTCATTCAGCGTCGTCTCTGAATGTGAGAGGTCGTCGTATGATCGTGTGTCAGCGTTCGTTCCAGATGGTAACGAGATGGTTCAGACTAGATTACATTCATTCTCTGTGCTGTGAACATGAGCCCACATGTGGAGGTGGTCTGGGACACATGTGACCTCCTTCCTTTGCTAGTGTGAACACACAATGAGTCCTGGGTCACATTAAAGACCACCTACTCTGTGGATGGAAGCTTCCTTCCTTCTCTCTTTCCTTCTTTCCTTCCTCCCCTTCCTCCCTTCTTCCTTCCTGCCATCCTTTGTTCCTTCCTTCTTCCCTTCCATCCTTCTTTCCTCCCTTACTCCCTTCCTTCCATCCTTCCATCCTACCTTCCCTCCTTCCTTCCATCCTTCCTTCCTTTATTGTTCCATTCCTTCCTTCATGCTTTCCTTCCTTCCTTGCTTCTTTCCTTTCTCACTTACTTCCTACTTTCCATCCTTACTCCCTTGCTTCTTCTTTCTTGCTTCTTCCCTTTGACTTCTTTCATTCCTTCCTTCCATCACTTTTTCCTCCTACCTAGGTTTCTTCTTCCCCCCTCCCTCCTTTCCTTCCCTTCTTCCTCCTTCCTCCTACTTAGGTTTCTTCCTTCATTCGTTCCTCCTCTCCTCCTTTCTTTCCTTCCTTCCTCCCTCTCTTCATTCCACCTTTCTAGATGTCTTCCTTCCTTCTGTCCCTCTTTCCTTCCCTTTTTCCTTCCTTCCTTCCTTTCTTCCTTCCTTCTCTAAAATAACTACCATCATAAATAAATCAGATCTTAACATGTGAGAGTTTTTTCCATCTTGTTCCAACATCTGGATCATGTCTCCAAGTCAACCAGCAGCTGTTGATGGTTCTGATCCAGCGGTAGGTAGAGATCCATTAGAGACAGCAGCTGCTACAATATTCTACTGACCACATGATGGCGCTGCTGATTTACAGACACACAAACTGAGATCAGATCTCAAGTGCTGGCTGGGGACGCATGTGGAGACACATTTATATTAAGACCAGGTAGATGGACAGGTGAGACCAGGTGAGACCAGGTGTGAGTGCTAAGGTCTGAACAGGGCCTTCTGTACATTTTCACTTTTCTATTACTACACTATCTATTTTACTGAATGTGGCTCTGCTTAGAAAACAAACCATATTACTTTATTACCACCCTCCTGTTTCTCTGTATACCTTCAACAAACTCATTCTCTCTCTTGCGTCTTGCTGCCTCTCCCTCCCTGTAGTCATTTGTTTGATTTTAATGAGAAGTTTTGTGTCGACGCTTCCCTCTTCCTCTCTTCCTCTCTCTCCACTCCTCTCATTTCCGAGTTCAAGGTCTCTTTGTTTGTCTGTTATCCTTCACCTCGCCTTCTCTCCGTTTCCTGTGATATTTTTCACTCTCCCAAAATTGAGATGTATATCCTATTTTCAGATATCCTTCAAGGCTCTGGAGGATTTTTTCCTCTTCACACAATTTATGAGTTCCTTTTTCTTTTTATCTCAGTAAGAATTGAGATATTTGTGATGTGCAGCTCAGTGGATGGGCCGCGACACTAGCGCTGTCAGGGTGAGCATCTCATGTCCTGTGTGACCTGACGCCAAGCGGCTCTATGACCTTTGTATTCTCATCTCCCGCCAGTTAACAGTTAACAAGAAACATGACAGAAACATGACTGAATATCATGTTTTCTTTGCCCTGACCTTGTTCACAGACATTATTGTTCATGTCAGCGTTTGGAGTTCAGGTGTGTTTAATCGCTGTAGCTTTAAACTGAAACTCGGATGTCTTTGACCCGGTTTCCCCTACGGCATTAACACGCAGACATTTGGTCAGGATCAGAAAAAATCACATTTAATCGTCTCACTGAGTCTCTGTTTCAACTTGTACGGAAAGTGCTAATTTCAAACTACATACCAGTTTTTAAATTGTGTTGATAGGCCAAGTAAAACTAGACTTATTGAAAATATTGTTTCCTGAATACTGTCATTATATTTGGTGCACATTTGAAGAACGCTAGCCAGCTTCAAAAGCTCAGAAGCAAAAAACAAAAACCATGACACCCTCTTTCCTATTGGTGGAAACCACAAGAGGGCGCCATTCTTATGGACACAGCTAGCAGCAGTTTATTTAAGGTCTATTACCACGTCCTTCCATCGTCACGTTAAGCCCCGCCCCAAATGCTTTCATTGTCCCGTCAGATCTTTGCTGGAGCAGAATCAGTTTCCAGATGTCGGGGTTTGGAGGATATTTGTCTTTCCAGTCGAGTTCTTTGTTGCTTCTTAAAAAAACAGCTTCGTCTTCTCAGCCTTTCAGAAATAGTCGTCAGAAATAGTCAGATTTCAGCTCGTCTCTCTACACCTCCTTCTTTTTGTTTTTGTTTTTGTCCTCCCCCTCTTCCTCCTTCTGGTCATTTCTTTTCTCTATTCATCATCTACATCCCACCACCCCCCTATGATATTACATCCTGTTTTTATCCACCCATCATAATGTCCCTTCTTTCCTCCCTCTAATAATACACCTCCCATCTGCAAACACACATTTCAACGATATTTGCACACACACACACACAAACATGAAACACTCATTTTTACTTATTTATTTTCATGGAAGCAATCTCAGCGGCCCCTGTCGGCCCTTAGGCCATTTGTTGTGGGTTTAATATTTACCACACGCACACACACACACACACACACACACACACACACACACACACACACACACACACACAAACACACATCTCATTCCTCTCCAAACCAAACCAACAGAGCTGGTGTTTGCTGGTCAGCTTGACTCACCGCTCGCTGAAATGCCATCAGTATCTCTCCGGTTACAAACAAATACAGCATCAGGAACACTAAATGGACTGTGTGTGCATTTATACTGTTGATGCAAAACATTTTGTCCTGCTCTCACATCACTGAAACGATTATAGTTCCACATCTTATGTCTGGTTTTCTTTTCTTTATGATGCTCTTTCAGAGCTCAAGGATCTTAGTGAAGCTGACACTGGGCTTGAAGCATGAAACAGGAAGTATAGACTTTATCAATAAATCCTCCAATGAAAATCAAGGGTTTAACCTCGGTAACATGTCGATACGGTGTGTTTTCTTATATGCTAGGACACATATTATATGCAGGAGTATTTCCACCTTGAAACTGCAGCATACCATAAAAATTATACAGATACAGACAATCAGGGTTTCAACAAAGCCGAGGAACCTGCAGGGCTGGGGCTTAGATATGACAGCACATCTAGAACTTCAGCTTAAAGAGATATCTAACCTGTCTGAAATCCAGAACAAGGTTTGTCTTCAAAGTCAAGCCCAAATCCCATATTGTCTTTTACCATTACATCCAAGCTTAAACCAAGACAACTGGACTTGTTGGATTTCTTGAAGATGTTTCATCCAAGTCTTGGGAGTTGGGGAAACATCTTTGGGTGTTGTCCATCAGAAACTCACTTGACTAGAGTCCGTTAATGGCTAAATACTCATCTGTCGTTGGAGGCTCATTGGGAAAAGATTCAGCAGTCCACCTACATCTGAAGGACGAAGGACACACTCCTTTGAAGACAAGAACGCCAACATTTTAGCCAGAGACGACAGATGGTTGAAAGAGGAGTAAAGGAAGATACTTTCGTCAAATTGGAAAATTCTTTTCTGAGCAGAGGAGGTGGTCTGATCTCGTCTAGACTCTAGTCAACATGTTTCTGATGGGTAACACCCACTGATGTTCATGTTTAAACCCCAACTCCCAGTCCTTTAGAACCGAAGACTTGGATGAAACGTCTTCAAGATACTCCACAAGTCCAGTTGGCGTTTCCTTTAGTGTTTTGGAGGATCTGGTCTGATCTAGTCTCCCTTCTCCAGTGAACGTTCCCAAAAAAGTGGCATCTCTGGCCATTAATGGCTTGTTAAAGGAACATCTGAAGGCTTAGAACTGAAGAAGCTTTGTGGATGATTGGAGAAACGTCTTCAACAAACCCAACAAGTCCAGTTTCTCTTTTTAGATAAACCATGACCTGGACACTGACTGAGAACCTCCACACACCTACTATACATACGCCCGAGTGGAATGGGTGAATTAGTCCGGGATTACCAGCCTCCCGTTGTGTAGCACAGAGTAGTTTTACAGCGTCTGAGCAGAGTCGAAGGTGAGCCGGTGTGCTCGAGCTGCAGGCGAGCGGAGGTGGAAGCGGAGACAAATTTGCATATTCGGAGATCCGTGCATGCTTAATGACACAAAGGTGTAGTGGTACATTTTAAGACGTGAAGGGATTAAGAAAAAGAAACCTGAATGTAATGAATTTCATCAGTGTCAGGTTAATGTTTTATGCTACAGCAGAATAAACCAAACCTCCACCATGGATGCCTACCAGCTATCTCCATATATATCTTGATGCTTTTTTATTAATAGACCCTTCCTCCTGCAGTCAACACTTTCCCATTATAGTATGTTTTAGTTTCAACCTTTGCAGATATACAGCGATCCAAAACAAGTGCCCACACTGCTCAGAAATACATGCATTAGTTCAAACCATGCAGTCCAACCTCCCCGCCTCACGGTTCCCACAGAACAGGGAAAGAGAGCAAGAGCAGAGACATAGAGGCGGATATCATCGCAGGGCGCTCTGCAAACCCCACCAGGCATCAGGGCATCATTCAGTTTGCTTTTATTATCCAGGCCTGGCACCGAGCAGCAGGATGGCACGGTGACTAAACTGTTTGGGACCGCCACAGAGCCTCCCCCCACCACCACCCCCGCCCCTGAGGCCAGAACTCAGATGCTCTCTGCACGGAGTCACAGTGACACCTAGTGGTCACGCTGGACATGGACTCTTGTGGCTTTTTATTTTATTAGCTCAACAGAACTTTCTCTTATATGTACATTTACTGAAGCATATTTAAAAACAGTTACAGCTTCTGAGCCGTGAGGGAGGTCCATGGACATTTAAGAAAGCTTCTCATTGGACGGATAATTAGTGGACGTCCCTGAGTGCAGGATGAGTCATCAGCAGTTAAAAGTTTTCCAGGAAATGACAAGATCTAAAAGACATTTTACATAAAACTACTAGAGCACCAAACTTGATTTTGAAGCGTACTTTAAATTTCACGACCGTAAAAAAAAGTTGTCTCGTGTTTGTGGTGATCTCCGCGCACGTCGACAGGAAGCAGCAAAATCCCAACTCTGCCTCTCTCTCTCTCCTGATATCTATTTTTACAGAGAGGCCTTTTGAATATGATTTAGAGGCATAACATTGCCGGTGGCTTCATAAACCCTTTGACTAAAATAAAACAAAGTCATTTTAATCTGCATCTAAAAAAAAAAGAAAAAGAAAAAGAAAGAAGAGGAACCCAGTAAATGTGGAGAGGAAGCAGGAAGACAGATTGTGTTGGTGAAGGAGAGAGACGTCCAAAGAAAGGAAGAAGGAAGACAGAGCGAGAGACAGAAGGGAGGATTATGGACTTAGTATATTTAGTTTGGGAGACAGAGGAGGGAAAGAAAACAACAGAAAAGAAATAAACAGAAACAAGCAACCAACCAGAGAGAAGAGGTACAGATGAGTCACCGAGCCCAGAGACAGTTATTGACGAGAGAGAAAAGATGGAGGGATAAAGAGGGATGGAGAGAAAATGAAAACTCTGGGATGAGGTGGGAGGAGGAGGAGGAGGAGGAGGGAGAGGAGATTGGAACGTGAAGAGGATGAGGAGAAGTCTGCAAATCTGAGGAAAGATGGAGCCAGAGTGGTCATCAGTATCCATCCTCGATTCATCCTGTACGACGTTTATTATCATCTCATGTATATTTACTTCCCAAATGATTTAACCTTTCTGGGATTCATCAGTTCCATTCTTGCCCTTTTTTAAGATGGAAAGTTGAACAGAGCAAGCTGTTATGTCAAGAAGTGTTTAGAGCCATAAATGTCAGATGTTATATGAAAGCTGTGATGATCCTGAGGAGACAAGAAAGAAATCTGCTTTAACTCAGAGCTTTACGGTTCACAGGTGACACCCACGTTGTGACTGCCAAGTGTCTGATGCTGCCCTACACTGCAGGTCATACTTAAAATAAGTATAATTATCTGCCAGTAGAAGAGGAAACTTTGACTCAAGAGTTTTTAAAACAAGTAAACATGTCTAACCTCAAAGAACCCACATGGAGTATGCAAAAACTAGTCTTTTATTAACACAAGGGGAAATATGCTTAAATAAATAACATAAGCTAGCACCATCATCTTTAAATCAGATTAGCTACACTTTAATTCCTCCCACCGTCTAAAGACATGCTGCTTAGGTTCACTGGTGATTCTAAATTGGCCGTAGGTGTGAGTGTCTCTCTGTGTTAGCCCTGTGATAGACTGGAGACCCGTCCAGGCTGCCATCAAGGAGTGTCATTGCTATGGGGTGGGGGTGCCTGGTCTGGTCTAGGTGGGTGCTACATGTCTAAGTAACATCCACACCCATGAATGCCAGGTCCAGAAGTTTCCCAGCAGAACATTGGACTGATATCTGATATCTAGCACTGAAGAACAAACACACACAGTCAAAACGTTTTTAGACTAAAGACAAGTCTCTAAATCTGGATGCATCTCTTCTTCTTCCTGTTTTTCAGATTTACTTACACTCAGCTGGAGGGAGGAGAGGCGGGAGAGGTGAGAGAGCACACACACACACACACACACACACACACACACACACACACACACACACAGGTGAGAGGGTGAGAGGGTGAGAGGGTAACCCACTCATTGAGGATCCCACAGAACGTCTTGAGTGGAAACACGCCACGAATACTTTAACAGGAGAGGAAGAGAAAAAGGAGGATGAGGAGCAGATGGGGGGGGGGGGGCTCCTCTCCTCAGTAAACAGCATTACTCCTCGTTATATAACGACCTGATCCCCCACACTATGCAGATTGGTGTCGCTCCATTATGTAAGCTCTCCTCTTCTATTATGTAAGCCTTCACCTCCTCCTCCTCCTCCTCCTTTCTTCATCGCTCCTCTTCTCCATCACTCCCTCCTCATCGCTCTCTCTATCTCATTAACACTTCCTGACTCCAACCCTTCCACTTGCCCTTTTGCTTCTCTCTCTCCTTCCTTCCCTACCTCCTTTCTCTATTTTTACTTTACCCTTTCTTTTTTCTTTTTCTTTCTCAGTCCCTGCTCCTCTTCTACATCCCTTCTTCCTCATCTCTCTCCTCATGTTAACACTTCCCGACTCTTTCTTTTCTTTTCTGTCTTTCTTTCTCCCTCCTTCATTCCTTCCCTGCCTTCTTTCTCTATTTTCACTCCTCTAATTCCCTCTCCTCTTTCTTTCCTCCATTTCTTTCTCGTTTTCTCGTCTTCCCCCTCGTCTCCTTCCCCTGTGTCCTCTTTCTGTTCTCTCCTCCTTTCATTCCTTCACTTTTCTCTCTCCTTTCCTGCTGTGGGATAAATAAAAGATTGTCTTGAAGGATTATCTTTTCTCCTGTTCTTTTTCTTTCCCCCCCCCCGTGTGGTTTCATTTCATTCGATCGTCCTCTTCTTGTCTTTTTGTTTCTCACAGTTTCTCCTCTCTCTTTTGTCTGCTCCTTCTTCCTCCTTTTTTGTCAACCTTGCTCCCCCTCTTGTCTCCGTTCTCCTCCATCGTCCCGTAAGCGTCGTTCAAGCTCAGCCACTTCCAGACAGATCTCAGATTAGAGACTCTCCCTCAGTAACGACACTAAATAAAAGAAAACTAAATATAAAAAAGAAAGTGCAAGAGAAATCTGTTCAATTATGAGAGAGAAACAAATATCTTCCTCATGAACTGATTATTTAAAACGTATTCCTCTAATAAATCAATTAAAAGCCATTCTATAAACTGATTTGCTTTACATTTAAATGACACATTGACAAACTTTTTCCTGTATAGATGACTTTCTCTTTTTACTTTTAGCCATCGCCCCCTGCTGGCGACCTCAGACCTGAACAGCTTCCTTAACGTTATCTCCCCGTGCACCAGGACGCAGCTTTATCTTTATCTGCTTTACAGTGTTTACCAGACAATAAAGACCATTGTTTGCTCATAGTCTGCGTTTCGAGTGCCAGCACGGTAGAGGCCGTGGGTGAGAAGGGGGGCAGCTTTAAATCCTGGATGCTCAGCAGCCACTGAGTCATCAGCGCTGAAAAGCAACCTGCTAGACCCCTGCAGATACTGTGGGCTGTTTTTGTGAGTCTGCTCAAAGTGGGTGAGGATGCGTGCACGGTGCTTCTTTTGTCCATAAATTGGGACGTCTCTCTTGTGTGGGATCAGAAAGCGAAGAACAAGCACATGTTCCGAGTCTACAAATAAAAAGAGACGAGCTCCACACGAGGCCGGCCGATGAGACACAAGCTGACTTAGAAGTAAGAAAAGAACAACGGGATAGCTTCCAGACACCACGACAAAAAAGCAAATGATACCGCTTTATTTATGCGTTACGTTTCATTTAGATCATTATTTGTTTTGCACGTTTCCTTGTCCAAAAGATTACAGCGAGGAAATGAATTCACTCAAAAGCACAAGCACACAACTACTGTAACTAAAACAGTCACGTACATAGTTAGAAATATGATCTGATGAGTCTTTTAAAGTCAGATAAATGACGTCTAAATGGGTTCATTAAGACTTCCGCTCCACAATATTTGAATAGAACAGAACAGAATATCTTTATTGTCAATGTGTCGTCCTTTTGCTGCAAAAGTTAAATAAAATAAAATATAAAACAGACGCTAAGATACGAGAGACAACCTCACAGTTAGATCTAGTTCTTCATCGATGTGTTTGGTAGAGTCTGTGACCAGGATGTGATGAGTCCTTCAGAGTAACATGAAGCATGAGCTCAGGTTGCAGAACAGTGATTGTTGGAGTTATGGTGACATCTGAGCTGAACTGACAAGAAATCCTTTTTAGAATTTGTATTACTTTAAGAATAAATTGCAGATACAGCGTCCAGATAAACCTGAACACCTCTCATCTCCTCCAGGTGCCTCGTGGTTTCATCTTCGTCGTGATCTTCAGGTATTGACCCGCAGACACACCCAGCCCTCGGATGCCACCTCACACAGAGAACGTCCTGCAGCCGGAGGATATGCAAACGTCTCCGCGCTGCAGGGACGGACGTGTTGGACACAGGTCAGGATCTAAACTCGTGTTTGGTGCTTAACTGGGACTTGAAATCTTTGGATCAGAGGAAAAAGCTTCTTCTTCTTCTTCTTCTTCTTCTTCTTCTTCCTCTCTGGAGGATGTACCCAGCGATGTGACGGGGGCTCTAAGGGGTGTCTGCAGGATTTAGTCTCTGCATTTTGACAGTTTGAATCTGTGCGGACACTGAATTCTGCTCAGGGAATACGCTGAACGGATTACTGTGGACGTTGTGGGTGGGAGGGGGACCAGCTTTGGATGTGGTTTGCTCGATGGTTGGCGCCGCCGCTCTTCTCTTTCCCCAGCATACAGTCACATGCCAAAGGATTACAACAGTATCACGGGGACTTTATGCAGACTTCAGAAAGCACACCCCTCTTTATTATTATTATTATTATTATTCCTCAGCAGACAAAGAGAAACGACTACATGTTGGGCCTTGGAGTGAAAATACGAGCACACTGTCTTGTCTCAAAAGCATCAAACTAAAACGGTGAACTTCTCTGGCACTTTAATCACATGTTTTCATCTCACCTCTCTCTCTCTCTCTCTCTCTCTCTGTCTTTCTTTCTCATGCTCATGCAAACTGAATAGTATATTCTCCAGTATTACCAGTCTCTCTCAACTCTTCTGGCTGTGGATGACTTAGATAATGTTGAAATAATCCGTGTGTTTGCGTCCATGGTGGATTGGTTTTCTCTGTGTCGGAGTATTAAAAAAAAATAAATAAATAAATAAAAAGACATCAACACACACACAAAACCTTGGTGTCCCGAGGACGGAGCCCTGATGAGCACCAGCGGGAATTGATTCAACGCCAAAACTTAAAGCACACATGTCCATCTCTTACACGTGATGGTGAATCTGTTTGACACTGGAAAGTGCGCTTGCAGAAAAATGGTGAACTCCACCACAAGTGTTCCTGCGACTGAAAGCTGGCGCTCGTTACTGCGCTACTGCAGTTTTTAAAAAGATGGCCAGCAGAACTCACGCTGTCCCCTCCCCCTCCTTCCTCCTCGCTCCCCCTCCCTTTTTGCCGTTTGACAGTGTCTGTGTTTGTATGTGACATACACCTTACAGTCTTCGATGGTTTGATACCCATGATTTACTTTGAATATAACGAAACAAATGACCATGATAAGGAGAAGAAGAAGAAAAAAAAAACACACAACGACATGCGAAATGGGGATTTTATGCTTTCATAGATACAATTATGTGGATTTATAATGAAATAAAAAGGTATTTTTCTTGGATAAACTGATGTGGTGTTATTCAGATTTAAAAAAAAAAAAAAATGACGTTGCTTCTCTTGTTCTACAGGAATTAAAACCAATGATTTCTCCAGGGTTAGAGGTCAGAGTCGGTAGTTTATCTTTATAACTTAAGTGTATCTCAAACTCCTGCTGTCTCAATAACATCAGTGAGATTGTAGTAACTTTTAGATTTTTGCTCAAACATTTGTTGATACAATGTCCCAGGCTGAAAAATGAAGCAAGCATCCAAGTGCCCAAAAGTGCAGTTCCTTGAATATCCACTAGAGACTGTATAAAAAGTGGATGACATAACAACAAATCCTCTAAAGTGAAGGCAAAGTATGTGGAGCACCCCCTGGTGGTTGGCTGCAGTGTAGGTCATATAAGCTCCACCCACCTCCATGTTAGTGGATGGGACTGGTTTCTGTCATTTTAGGTAGTTAATATGATGCTGACGTATGTTTACATTTTTCTGAGAAGTTTCATTATTACTAAAGAATAAAAGAAAGGCTTCCATTTTTATTTTTTTTTGTTTCTGGTTTTAAAAGAAAAAAATTAAAAACAAATAAAATGCACAGATGGAACTCTCTGATAGAAACGGTCGAGGTCTTTTCAAAGCATCTTTTCTCAGTAATAATTTTATTAAATACAAATCCAAAGCTCAGCTGGTATCAACCTGTCTTGTCATGTTTTAAACAAACACAGTTACGGTGAGCATCTGGTTTAAATCTAGCCGTGGTTAGACAGTGATGAATGTTCTCAGATGGTCTGAATTGCTGCTTCTATTTCCCAGCAGAGAAACTTTAATGATGACAGGCAGCGCTGCGTATCACCGTCATCCTTCAACATCTTCAAAATATCTGGCTGTCAAGAGAAAGAAAAGCTCATCTTCTAATGTGACACATCCATTTCTGACGTCTTACAAAGGGTTCTTCAGCGTTTAGCTCGGTCCCTGGATAATATTGGACTTTTTTTTTTTTCCTGGGGTGTCAAATAGAGCTTTAAACAGTTTAGTTGGCACTTTTACCTCCCGCCACCAGAGTATCACTCTCTCAGTTTAACAGAAAGGGAAGAAGCAACAAGGCTTGTGAGCAGACGGCGTGCTGCAAATGTCACAGTGGGTATTTGTGAAGCGCTAAAGTAGAATAATCTAAATAATTATTGTATTGATTGACATGAATTTGTTCACAGCTGTCCGTGGTCACCAGAGGAGGAATGACTTTGATGGATCTGATTCCTCAGTTTCGTAGCCTGACGACACCACACTCAGCTCCATCTTGGATTTCATTCTGGGGCGTGATCAGAGCCAGGCAGCTGTAAATAAATTCAACTCCACGTCCAAATTGATTTGATTGGAATATGACAGATTTTAAACTTACATTCATGTTTGTATCTCACAGGTCAACATGTGACTTTGTCCTCCTCCATCTAAATACCATTAAGTGAAAGAAGTCTCATCTAAGTACTCTGAATATAATGAAGTGAG
>NW_028181527.1:0-5000 GCF_963514085.1 Chelon labrosus
AGCAGCTAAAGGCCTCTCTCTCATTGGCTGATGTTATGTTGGTGAATCCACTGAACAACCATGGTGTGATGGACAAAGACACTGCTCTCCAAGAAGAACATTTCTAAACATGATGTGGACAAGACAGAAGACTACTGGGACAATGTTTAGTGGACAGATGAGACCACTGGTCAGCAGTTACCAGGAGGAGGTCACAGCAGATCCTGGACACAAGGAGGACATGATATGTAATATTGGCTCGTTTTAGTCTAATCTTTATGTCTCATGTGTTCATTGGGATGTTTAAAACTTTTAAGCAGCTGTGTGTCTGAAGGAAACATGTTTAATGTCTTTATTTTAATCCATAAAACTCGTCACATGAAGACAAGAAGGAAGCAGCTCTAGTTCAGCATCAGACCGTCCTGACCAATCAGAGCTTCCATCCAGATGTTGGTTCCCATGGTAACATCTGGCTCCCATCACAACAGAAACACAAACCGGGCACGTGGAAGGGTCAGAGGTCAGAGGTCACAATAACCAACGTTAACTAGCATCAGCTAACGCTAGCTAGCGTCAGAGTCTCACCTGGAAACATCTGGTCAGACCTCAGCAATAATAGGAGGAGGAGGAGGAGGAGGAGGAGGAGGAGGAGGAGGAGGAGGAGAAGAAGGAGGAAGAGGAGGAGGAGGAGGAGGAAGAGGAGGAGGAGGAGGAGGAGGAGGACGAGAAGGAGGACGAGAAGGAGGAGGAGGAGGAGGAGGAGAAGGAGGAGGAGGAGGAGGAGGAGGATGAGAAGGAGGAGGAGTAGGAGGATGAGAAGGAGGAGGAGGAAGAGGAGGAGGAGGAGGAGGAGGAGGACGAGGAAGAGGAGGACGAGGAGGAGGAGGATGAGAAAGAGGAGGAGGAGGAGGAGGAGGAGGAAGAGGAGGACGAGAAGGAGGAGGAGTAGGAAGAGGAGGAGGAGGAGGAGGAAGAGGACGAGAAGGAGGAGGAAGAGGAGGAGGAGGACGAGAAGGAGGAGGAGGAGGAGGAAGAGGAGGAGGAGGAGGAGGAGGAGGAGGAGGAAGAGGAGGAGGAGGAGGAAGAGGAGAAGGAGGAAGAGGGGGAGGAGGAAGAGGGGGAGGAGGATGAGGAGGAGGAGGAGAAGGAGGAGGAGGAGGAGGAGGAAGAGGAGGAGGAGGAGGACGAGGAAGAGGAGGACGAGGAGGAGGAGGATGAGAAAGAGGAGGAGGAGGAGGAGGAGGAGGAAGAGGAGGACGAGAAGGAGGAGGAGTAGGAAGAGGAGGAGGAGGAGGAGGAAGAGGACGAGGAGAGTAAATGTTTTCTTTGTTCTCCAGGTTTACTGATGAATCTATGTTGAGACATGAAATGAATTCAAACCTGACAGAGAAAGAAACTGATCTGATTCTTTGAGATGTTTGTTTTCTGTGACGTCTCAGAATCAGAACCAGCGTTGGGGGGGTGGGGGGGGGCTCTCTACAGACTCATTACCTCGCTCCCTTCAGCTCCCACAATGCACCGGGCCTCCACACTTCACAGGAGCCTGTTTACATTTATTTATGTCTCATATGTTTGATTTGCCGCCGGCCTCTGGCTCTGAGAGGGAATCTGTTTTTCTACGCCGCTGGTTTGTCCATATTTACCAGGCGGAGGATGAAATCTGCTCTTCGGGGGAGTCCCTGCTCACCTTTACCTTCCTGTTTGGAGCTGATGGCCTTGTCGAAGGCGCAGTCATGTCCCTGATGAGGCTGAGGCGTGTTCCTCTCTGCGTGGCCTCCCCCTGTATTACTCTTATCATGTCAAATAGACTCCATATTCCAGCGACGCTCCCCCGACACCAAGCCGCCGCAACATGTGCCGCAATTTCCCATCTCTCCCGACCGGATGATTGATGCAGGTCAGAGCGCCGTTTGGCCTCGCTGCCCGCCGCCTCCGATGGGGGGGGGGGGGGGCTGACAGATGCACAACATGCTGAGCCTTAAGTGGACGTCTGATTTGTTTTGTTGCTCGTCAAGTGGCCGGCGGTGTCAGAAAAACCTGGAGCCTCTCAGAACAACATCGACCGCCGGTTTATCACCGACAACCACTTCATCACCCAGTCACAGGCCGAGCAACGGCAACAGAGGCAACGGCAACAGAGACAACGGCAACAGAGACAACGGCAACAGAGGCAACGACAACAGAGACAACGGCAACAGAGGCAACGGCAACAGAGACAACGACAACAGAGACGGTGATGAAGGCGTAGCTGAGAGACGTGTGGTCGGTCGTTGAGCAGCTGAAGTTTTTCTATTTAAATATTTTCGCGTCTCTTGAATCTTTAAAAACTTGTCACAGACATAAAGTTTAATTTCTAAAGCGGCTTCATCAGAACCAGACCAGGACCAGGACCAGGAGGAAGACCAGACCAGGACCAGGATGCAGACCAGACCAGGACCAGGATGAAGACCAGACCAGGACCAGGAGGAAGACCAGACCAGGACCAGGATGCAGACCAGACCAGGACCAGAAGGAAGACCAGACCAGGACCAGGATGAAGACCAGACCAGGACCAGGAGGAAGACCAGACCAGGACCAGGAGGAAGACCAGACCAGGACCAGGATGCAGACAGACCAGGACCAGAAGGAAGACCAGACCAGGACCAGGATGAAGACCAGACCAGGACCAGGAGGAAGACCAGACCAGGACCAGGATGAAGACCAGACCAGGAGCAGCAGGAAGACCAGACCAGGACCAGGAGGAAGACCAGACCAGGAGCAGCAGGAGTCGCTGGTTGAGGTGAATCTTTGGGATCAGCTGATAAACGTTTTAACGGTTGAATCAACGTTTCAGGAACCAGAGAAACCTCCAAGAGAAATGAAGACTTGAATGTTTCCGACGTGTCCAGAGGACAGACGTCCCTCCTGACGCCTACCACGTATCTTCAGGTGTCTCCTTCCTCCTCAGAGAGCCTCCTCCTCCTCCTCTTCCTCCTCCTCCTCAACATCCAGATCCAGCTCGTTAATCAGAGAATAATTACTCCCTCTGATTAGAGTCGAGAAGACTGCCTCAAAGAAATAGGCCCCCCCACCTGAGAAGTTCTTATTTTCTGGAGTGGCGGTCGAACAAATGCCCCGACAGAGACGTCTAATTACCCTCCGTCAGTTCCAGGAGAAGTGGAGCGCTGCTCTTTGATGTATGAGAGGATTCCCCCGGCGGAGAACACACTTCTGCTTCTATTAACAGACGACACCAGGAGTCACATGACTCCAGCTTCACCTGCGACAGTTTATTAGGAACACCTGTCACCTGGACGCTCGCGGCGTCTCCAAACATGGACGCACCTTTACAACGCGTACGTTTTATTTGTAATGTTGAAAATCATCTAAGACCAGATTTAAGATGGCCGACGGTACAACGTCTACTCAGACATGAGCCACTGACGAGAGGAAGGTCTACCTTTAACATCTGGTCTCACCTGGTCCCACCTGGTCTCACCTGTCCATCCACCTGGTCTTAATCTAAATGTGTCTCCACATGTGTCCCCAGCCAGCACTTGAGATCTGATCTCAGTGTGTGTGTCTGTAAATCAGCAGCGCCATCATGTGGTCAGTAGAATATTGTAGCAGCTGCTGTCTCTAATGGATCTCTACCTACCGCTGGATCAGAACCATCAACAGCTGCTGGTTGACTTGGAGACATGATCCAGATGTTGGAACCAGATGGAAAGACTCTGATTTATTCTAGAGACAAAGACTCAGATTAGACCTGAACTCATGACCGCTAGACTCAGATTCATTAACAACAAAGAATTTGTGGCGTTACAAGGAACTGATGAACTCTGACATCAGGTCCTAACAGAACGTTCTCCTGGTGGACCTGATGTTTTGTTTACAGATCATTTATCTGTTCTTATTCCAGTTCTTATTCCTCTTATCTCGTCACTTCTCTCCGTCCGTCAGGAGGCCTGAGCTGTCAATCACAGTTTAAAGTTCATGAAATTTCTATGAGCATCGATTGCAGCAGAGCGAGGGGGGTGGGGGGGTGTGGGGGGGGTAGAGGGAGGAGAGGAGGGAGGAGAGGGGGAGGAGAGGAGGAGGAGAGGGGGAGGAGAGGGGGTAAGGGTGTTAGTGACTCCACTGATTGATCGAGGATCTAAACGACAGGTTCCACCTTAAGGAGGTTCCTTAAAACTCTCAGATAACAGATCTAATCCTGATCAGAGAACCAGAACTAATCCAGGAGAGAAACTAAACCAGTGTCTGTATTTAGAGACAAGAAACTACAAAACCCAGCAGACACCAGAGGAATAAAAACTACAAACCTACAGAAAACATTATTAAACTACAGAAAAACTACAGAACCATTAAAAAACTACAAAACCCAGAAGTCTATGTACTTTTGAGTGTGTTATTGTGTATTATTGTGTGTTAGTGTGTGTTATTGTGTGTTATTGTGTGTTAGTGTGTGTTATTGTGTGTTATTGTGTGTTATTGTGTGTTATTGTGTGTTAGTGGTTAAAGTTTGTGACTTGTTGAGACTGGAAGAAAAACAATCTGATCAATAAATGATCAGGAATCTGTCTCCTCCTCTTTCTCCTCTTCCTCCTCCTCTTCCTCCTCTTCCTCCTCCTCTGTCTCCTCTTCCTCCTCTTCCTCCTCTGTATCTAGTGAATCTGACTTCATCATCATCTCAGCCCCCCCCCCCCTCCTGTGGGGCTGTGGATCCCCAGGTGCAGCTGCAGGAGGATGGGGAGGCGTGGTGGGGGAGGCGTAGTGGGGGAGGCGAGGTGGGGGAGGCGTAGGGGGGAGGCGTAGTGGGGGAGGCGTAGGGGGGGAGGCGTGGTGGGGGAGGCGTAGGGGGGGAGGCGTAGGGGGGGAGGCGTAGTGGGGGAGGCGAGGTGGGGGAGGCGTAGGGGGGGAGGCGTAGTGGGGGAGGCGTAGGGGGGGAGGCGTAGGGGGGGAGGCGTAGGGGGAGGATGGGGTTGAAATTAATGAGGGGAGCCTGGAGGTATTGACTTTCCTGGGAAAACACAGCTCTC
>NW_028181526.1:0-45000 GCF_963514085.1 Chelon labrosus
GACCCCCCCGGGATGTCTTACAACCGGAGGGACACGGACTGGACCACGGTCTGGTACGGCAACCGACGAAGGCGCGCCAGGTACGACAGCTCCCCGTCACCCACCAGACATGGCATCCCGTCCAACCGTATCCCCCATAATAATACATATAAGCGTTCTTACGCACAAGTTACCCGTAGATCACCACGACGAGACGCGATCTCCCCCCTCCCCCGCCTTAGACAAGATGGCGGCCGGGGGCAACAGTACAGACTCCCAGACCCGTACCGTAACAATCGGCCCCCGACATCGAGCCGGCGCTTTAACAACACACAGCGCTTACAGTATGACAGCCGCTCCTATTATAACGGTCGCCTACAGTACAGTCGACGCCCTGACACCAGAGAGGCCACCAGGGGGCAGTGGTGGCGCTCCTCCTCCACAACGGACCACCGCCGGATGACCGCTCCACGGGACGGACCCCGCACCACGGCCACGGTCCAGGATGGACCACCGACTACAGACTCGACTGACCCGGACTTTACTACCAAGGTGCGTATTATCCACAGACTAATCAAGGCCATGCACCACCTCCAAAACGTCTCTGGTGACAGACCCCCGGTTACTATAGAGAAGATGACTCAGACTCTGACCACATTAATAAAACCAGCATCACCGACGGAGAGGACTACAGACTTAATAACTGGCAACGCCAAAAACTGGGCTGTGACCACTCTGATCATTCTCAAGGACCACCACACAGAGACCATAGAACAGGAGTGTGACAACTTACTGACCTTACGTGACCCAGACTGGACAGAGCCCTTCCAGGTCGCAGCAAACTGGGCCAGACGCAACCTGGGGAGACGCCTCCTCCCTGAGACGGTCCAACAGGCAGAGGCCCTCCTGATCGCCAGACAGGCTGACCTGAGGCCTCCGGTCCCACCTCCTCCTGCTGCACCGGTCGTAAGAGAAACCATACCACTAACCGAGGCCGCTCCATCAACGCCTCCGGCTCCACCTGTGCCTCGGAGGGAGCAACGCACCGTTACAGCCCAGGTACACCAGAGACCGGCCTCCTCCCTCTTACAGGCCTCCACGCCTCCCTTTCTGCTGCCTCCTCCTCCTTCTCCTCCTCCTCCTCCTCCTCTCCTCCGCTACTCCACTCCTCCTGCGAGAGCCGTCCGCACGATGGAGACACAGACGACGCAGATGATGGACTTCAAGCAGGACCAGAGAGGAGACTGGTCTGCCTCCCCGCAGCCAGACGATCCGGACCAGGTGCCCCCCACGCCGCCTACAACCTCCGGGATCCAGGCCACAGCACCTAGAGAGCAGAGACCACGTCGCAGCATCATCCCCATCGGACCAGCGATGCTGAAACCCACGTCCCCTGCACCACTCACCGCCACTCTACACGAGGAGCAACAAACACCCGAGATGGGCCCTCACCCCCACCCCCACCTACTTACCTCTAGTCCACTTCCAACATCTCCACCTGGACCCGGGCCCCTGGAAACACCAACCTCATCGCTGCCATCTCCAGCATCCTTGACCTCCAGCCGGGACTCCCCCTGTGCCCTGTCCGTGCAGGGAGCTGACAGCCCCTGCTTGAACGCCCAGGTAAACGCCAGCACACCAGGTACCATCACGTCCTCCCTGCGAAAAAACATTTTTCAACCACCAATTGATTTTCAGAAACACAGTGGGGATGAGACACACACCCACAACTCACCTGGCCCCACACCCACACGCAGGCCTACCAGGCACATGAACACCACCTACAAAATAAAAAATTGGAGCCTGGCAGTGAGAGAAAAGTGGTTAATTCTGGGTGACTCCAATACTGCTAGACTCCCACCTTTCAGCGTATCTGACCTGCAGGTCGACAGCTTTCCGGGAGCCGCTTTCAGGCATATGCAGGGTGTCCTGGCCAAATTGGAGAAAAACAATAAAGTTGAGAAAGTTCTCCTATCACTTGGCCTTAATAATAGATCCCAAACGGCCCAAACCTCTATTAAGGATCTACAAAGACTCATGAGGGAAACCAAAAACACTTTTCCACGGGCAGAAATTTGGGTGCCTCTGATTAACTTTTCCAGGGGTCTCCCCCAGCAGGAACAATTGCGTTTGCATGCACTGAACAAATATATCAAGAACAATTACCAGTCCATCCCGGAGCTCCCTAGGAGCCAGTTCTCTACAGAGAGGGATGGAGTCCACTGGACACACGCCACAGCTGCTCGGCTGCTGCACCATTGGAGCCAGCAATTAAACTAGTGGCCCCCGTGAACCTGTGTTCTCAGGAGGGGGACAAAACTGTTATTAATTTGAGTAAATCTCTCACACTATCATCTTCCCAAATCTCTCTTCTAAACAAGGGTTTAACATTTATTCCAACTAAAGGCAGCAATAAGAATTTAACTTACAGCACAAGATTTGACCTACAGCAGTATCACAGGAAGCTAAAAATTGCAGCCTTTTTTGATGGGAAGGGTGACTCTGACCCCCCACCTTTTACCCCCAAGTCCACTTGGTCCCCTCCAATGGCACAACTGCCTGCCCAAATTAATAATATTATCCAGAATGATACACAGCACTTTGATACCAAATTTAAAATCAGCAGACCTAAGCCTAATTTAACTAAAGCCGAGATTGGGGCCCTAAAATCCTTACAAAATAACAAATTTATCGTCATTAAACCGGCTGACAAGGGCAGTGCAGTTGTGCTAATGGACAGGGACCAGTACATTTGGGAGGGAAACAGGCAGCTTTTAGACACCAATTATTACACCCCATTGGACAAACCCATCTATTTAGAAACTATCCCCATGGTTGAAAAAATTGTACAAAATTTATATATTAAAAAATTTATTAATGCCAAACAAAAAACTTACCTTCTTGGCTTACAGGAACCGAGACCCAGGCGTTTCTATATGCTGCCTAAAATCCATAAGGAGCCTGCAAAATGGAGCAGACCTTTTGAAATTCCTCCTGGTAGACCGATTGTATCCGACTGTAACAGTGAGACTTATTATACAGCAGAATTTCTTGACTTTTATCTTAATCCTCTCTCCATGAAGCACCAGAGCTACATTAAAGATACCTATGACTTTGTAGACAAAATAAAACAACTTTCTGTCCCTTTTAATTCTTTCTTATTCACAGCCGACATTGATAGCCTATATACTAATATTGATATTCGAGAGGGAATCCAAACGGTAAAAAACATTTTTAATAAATATCCGGACCCCAAAAGACCTGAAAAAGAACTCCTACAATTATTGGAAATTAATTTGACCCGCAACGATTTCGAATTCAACGGCAATTTTTTCCTACAAATTAAAGGCACAGCGATGGGCAAAAAATTCGCCCCAGCATACGCCAATATTTTCATGGCAGAATGGGAAAATTCGGCCCTTCAAGCCTGTCCAAAAAAGCCCCTGTATTATTTCCGCTATTTAGACGACATTTGGGGCGTCTGGCAACATGAGAGAGAGGATTTCGATGACTTTTTGAACGTACTCAATAATCATAATTATTCAATCAAATTAAAGGCCATAATTGACGCGAATTCGGTAGACTTCTTAGACACGACGACGTACAAAGGACCATCCTTCCCACAGACGACGAAATTGGACATAAAAATCTTTTTTAAAAAAACAGACTCCCACTCCCTACTTTATAAGACAAGCTATCACCCCAGACATACCTACGCTGGTATTGTGAAGTCGCAGCTCCTGCGGTTCCACCGGGTCTGTAGCAGGGGCCAGGATTTCTTAATGGCTACCAAAGTGTTGTTTGCGAGTTTAACCACTAGGGGGTACTCGCGCTCCTTCCTAAGGAAGTGCCTAAAAACATTTAAACAGACCAAGCCTGTCAATACTCTCTCTATCCTTCCTATTATTACTAATTATTCTCTATCTGCTGTAAATCTTATTAGAACTATCAAGACGAATTTCCATCAAGGTATTGAGGATTCTCAGTTGCTCCAAGGCCATAAACTTATTGCTGCCTACAGGAAAAATAAAAATCTACAGGACTACCTGGTCAAGGCAAAATTAAAACCTTTTAATAACCCTACGTTCCCAGAACACGGGGAATTTTTTCAGCACCCCCCTTGGGTGCGAAACAAACACAATAACAATGTCTTTAGGACCCAAGTGGGCACCACCCTGGACACAAAAAACTGTGTGTACCTAATTTTTTGTACCACCTGTGGTGTACAGTATGTGGGTGAGACAGGTAACACAATTCGGGTTCGATTTTATCAACACAAACATAATATTTGTAAGGGACACAACACACACGTTCCAATAATTAAACATTTTGTAGATCATGGATGGACAGCCTTGAGGGCCACTGTCCTGGAGGGCAACCCCCGCTGGTCCACACCACAACGCAGGAGGGCCGAGAGGACCTGGATCGGCCTCCTGGACACGCTCCAACCACGGGGCCTGAATGAAAAATAATCCACAAAAAAGAAAAAGAAACAATTGTTAATATGAACCTCTTCTCTTCCTTTTTGTGTGTGTCAACAGATGGTGTTACCTGTACCCCGTGATATTAATTTTGACCTTGACCTTTTGACCGGTACTTCTCCATCGCCTGATCATGGTCCTCCAGAGGGGCCCCAATCATGGCCAGATCTTCTCGCCACCCGGCCCTGAGCTGATCCCACTCCAGGCCCTAACCCTAAAACACAACCCCTGGGCCCTATTCTCAATCCTGATTGGCTCCTATAACACCTGACCCTGACATCTTGGCCCTAAACTTAACCAATTTGGACACCCGGCCCTAAACTCAACCAATTCGACTCCCCGGCCCTAACCCTAACCAACTTCACCCCCGGCCATAACTCTAATTCTGAGATGCCCCCCTTTAATCTCCAACCCTGACCTCTTGACCCTAAACATAACCATTTCGATCTCCCGGCCCTAACCTTAACCAATTTGGACTTCTAGGCTCTAACCCTAACCAATTCGACCCCCCGGCCCTAAACTCAACCAATTTGGACCCCTGGCACTAATAATAAGGCCCATGAACCTGCCACGTGACCTCCTGACCTCCCTCTATCCCCTTCTTTTAATTCTACCCCCCCAGACTGGACGAGGGATGAAGGACTGTGCCTTTGAGCATCGTCCTCTTCGAGGACGATGCTCCAAAACCCCTTCAGCCTAACCCAGCCCGTGCCTCTCCCTCACACCTCTGGTCACTCTCCCTTCTCTTCCCCCCCCCCCCCCCCCCCCCTTTTTTTTTTTTTTTTTTTTTTTTTCTCTTTTCCTTTCCCACTCTCAGGAGGTTTGTGAAGGCCAAGGAGAATCTCTGGAAAGTTAAATGACATAAATTTATGAAATACACGCTCTTTCAGTCCTTAATGGACACTCAATGTGATGGTTTTGACATGAAACAGAAAACAATGCATAATAGGAGATAATACTTACCTGTTTGGGACATCTTACCGGTTTACTTACCTGTCAGATTCTGGTCCTTCCACGATGGACGCCTAAGATTCAGCTGGACAACCCAGCACACAGTGGTTATGATTTTACCATGAGTAGAATGTGTTACACAATAAGATACAATACTTACCTGTTTGGGATACCTTACCTGTGACCCACCTGTTTGATTGTTGTATTCGGATGATGGATGCTTTGGATTCAGCTGGACATCCCAGCACAGTTTGGATTAGGATGATGAAACCTGAAAAGAAGAACACGAGAAGGTTAATTGGTTCCTGTTAGGATGAGGATGTTACATTGATTGAGTGTTATACTGATGTTATAAGTTCTTACAAATGTCTGTACTGTTTCGGGTAATGGCAAGCGGAGTCGAGGGAGGAACAAAATTTTCCTAACCACCTCAATTGGCGGAATCAGGAGTTGAAGTGTGGACTTGAGTGACCGACAATGCCCTGCAATTGGATCTAAACAAAGAAAGAAAAAATAAGAGACCAATTGGATAAGCTAATACAGACTTACCTTAAATAACAATTATTATATTTCATAAAAAACAATTACAAGAATAATTTATGGCTTAAAAATACATGATTTAATAAATAATTAATAATAGTTACTCTTCGGTGTTAAAAAGGAATAAATAATTTAAATAATGCAGATCACTGACTGGACCCATAGGGGGCGTCGGTACAACACCTAAAACACGATCGATAAATATAATTAATTAATTCAATTCATGATTAAAAGTTAAAAACACTACAAAACTGAGCCACACGATAAAAAATAATAGTTATTTAATTAATATAAATTCATAATTTATTGAAATTGATTGATCCTAAAAGTCCGCCCAGCGGACGGCCTGCCAAGGGTGACCTGACGCGAGACGCGATCTCTGACCTCTCGCGGAGCAGATCCGGCCTCCCGCTCCGCCCCTCCTCCCTTTTGCACTTGACCGCTAATGAAGACGAACGCCATTGCCCTTACTCCACATTTAAAAATTAAAGTTCTGCGCCTGAAGAAGGTCCATTTCGGACCGAAACGTTGCGCTTCTTTGTACTTTTTGTACTTTGTCAATAATAAAGACATCTGCTGGAATTCCGAACCTGGAAGGGTCGTTTTTTCATTGTTTTTCCATCCCGACAACGAGACGACCCCCCCGGGATGTCTTACAACCGGAGGGACACGGACTGGACCACGGTCTGGTACGGCAACCGACGAAGGCGCGCCAGGTACGACAGCTCCCCGTCACCCACCAGACATGGCATCCCGTCCAACCGTATCCCCCATAATAATACATATAAGCGTTCTTACGCACAAGTTACCCGTAGATCACCACGACGAGACGCGATCTCCCCCCTCCCCCGCCTTAGACAAGATGGCGGCCGGGGGCAACAGTACAGACTCCCAGACCCGTACCGTAACAATCGGCCCCCGACATCGAGCCGGCGCTTTAACAACACACAGCGCTTACAGTATGACAGCCGCTCCTATTATAACGGTCGCCTACAGTACAGTCGACGCCCTGACACCAGAGAGGCCACCAGGGGGCAGTGGTGGCGCTCCTCCTCCACAACGGACCACCGCCGGATGACCGCTCCACGGGACGGACCCCGCACCACGGCCACGGTCCAGGATGGACCACCGACTACAGACTCGACTGACCCGGACTTTACTACCAAGGTGCGTATTATCCACAGACTAATCAAGGCCATGCACCACCTCCAAAACGTCTCTGGTGACAGACCCCCGGTTACTATAGAGAAGATGACTCAGACTCTGACCACATTAATAAAACCAGCATCACCGACGGAGAGGACTACAGACTTAATAACTGGCAACGCCAAAAACTGGGCTGTGACCACTCTGATCATTCTCAAGGACCACCACACAGAGACCATAGAACAGGAGTGTGACAACTTACTGACCTTACGTGACCCAGACTGGACAGAGCCCTTCCAGGTCGCAGCAAACTGGGCCAGACGCAACCTGGGGAGACGCCTCCTCCCTGAGACGGTCCAACAGGCAGAGGCCCTCCTGATCGCCAGACAGGCTGACCTGAGGCCTCCGGTCCCACCTCCTCCTGCTGCACCGGTCGTAAGAGAAACCATACCACTAACCGAGGCCGCTCCATCAACGCCTCCGGCTCCACCTGTGCCTCGGAGGGAGCAACGCACCGTTACAGCCCAGGTACACCAGAGACCGGCCTCCTCCCTCTTACAGGCCTCCACGCCTCCCTTTCTGCTGCCTCCTCCTCCTTCTCCTCCTCCTCCTCCTCCTCTCCTCCGCTGCTCGGCTGCTGCACCATTGGAGCCAGCAATTAAACTAGTGGCCCCCGTGAACCTGTGTTCTCAGGAGGGGGACAAAACTGTTATTAATTTGAGTAAATCTCTCACACTATCATCTTCCCAAATCTCTCTTCTAAACAAGGGTTTAACATTTATTCCAACTAAAGGCAGCAATAAGAATTTAACTTACAGCACAAGATTTGACCTACAGCAGTATCACAGGAAGCTAAAAATTGCAGCCTTTTTTGATGGGAAGGGTGACTCTGACCCCCCACCTTTTACCCCCAAGTCCACTTGGTCCCCTCCAATGGCACAACTGCCTGCCCAAATTAATAATATTATCCAGAATGATACACAGCACTTTGATACCAAATTTAAAATCAGCAGACCTAAGCCTAATTTAACTAAAGCCGAGATTGGGGCCCTAAAATCCTTACAAAATAACAAATTTATCGTCATTAAACCGGCTGACAAGGGCAGTGCAGTTGTGCTAATGGACAGGGACCAGTACATTTGGGAGGGAAACAGGCAGCTTTTAGACACCAATTATTACACCCCATTGGACAAACCCATCTATTTAGAAACTATCCCCATGGTTGAAAAAATTGTACAAAATTTATATATTAAAAAATTTATTAATGCCAAACAAAAAACTTACCTTCTTGGCTTACAGGAACCGAGACCCAGGCGTTTCTATATGCTGCCTAAAATCCATAAGGAGCCTGCAAAATGGAGCAGACCTTTTGAAATTCCTCCTGGTAGACCGATTGTATCCGACTGTAACAGTGAGACTTATTATACAGCAGAATTTCTTGACTTTTATCTTAATCCTCTCTCCATGAAGCACCAGAGCTACATTAAAGATACCTATGACTTTGTAGACAAAATAAAACAACTTTCTGTCCCTTTTAATTCTTTCTTATTCACAGCCGACATTGATAGCCTATATACTAATATTGATATTCGAGAGGGAATCCAAACGGTAAAAAACATTTTTAATAAATATCCGGACCCCAAAAGACCTGAAAAAGAACTCCTACAATTATTGGAAATTAATTTGACCCGCAACGATTTCGAATTCAACGGCAATTTTTTCCTACAAATTAAAGGCACAGCGATGGGCAAAAAATTCGCCCCAGCATACGCCAATATTTTCATGGCAGAATGGGAAAATTCGGCCCTTCAAGCCTGTCCAAAAAAGCCCCTGTATTATTTCCGCTATTTAGACGACATTTGGGGCGTCTGGCAACATGAGAGAGAGGATTTCGATGACTTTTTGAACGTACTCAATAATCATAATTATTCAATCAAATTAAAGGCCATAATTGACGCGAATTCGGTAGACTTCTTAGACACGACGACGTACAAAGGACCATCCTTCCCACAGACGACGAAATTGGACATAAAAATCTTTTTTAAAAAAACAGACTCCCACTCCCTACTTTATAAGACAAGCTATCACCCCAGACATACCTACGCTGGTATTGTGAAGTCGCAGCTCCTGCGGTTCCACCGGGTCTGTAGCAGGGGCCAGGATTTCTTAATGGCTACCAAAGTGTTGTTTGCGAGTTTAACCACTAGGGGGTACTCGCGCTCCTTCCTAAGGAAGTGCCTAAAAACATTTAAACAGACCAAGCCTGTCAATACTCTCTCTATCCTTCCTATTATTACTAATTATTCTCTATCTGCTGTAAATCTTATTAGAACTATCAAGACGAATTTCCATCAAGGTATTGAGGATTCTCAGTTGCTCCAAGGCCATAAACTTATTGCTGCCTACAGGAAAAATAAAAATCTACAGGACTACCTGGTCAAGGCAAAATTAAAACCTTTTAATAACCCTACGTTCCCAGAACACGGGGAATTTTTTCAGCACCCCCCTTGGGTGCGAAACAAACACAATAACAATGTCTTTAGGACCCAAGTGGGCACCACCCTGGACACAAAAAACTGTGTGTACCTAATTTTTTGTACCACCTGTGGTGTACAGTATGTGGGTGAGACAGGTAACACAATTCGGGTTCGATTTTATCAACACAAACATAATATTTGTAAGGGACACAACACACACGTTCCAATAATTAAACATTTTGTAGATCATGGATGGACAGCCTTGAGGGCCACTGTCCTGGAGGGCAACCCCCGCTGGTCCACACCACAACGCAGGAGGGCCGAGAGGACCTGGATCGGCCTCCTGGACACGCTCCAACCACGGGGCCTGAATGAAAAATAATCCACAAAAAAGAAAAAGAAACAATTGTTAATATGAACCTCTTCTCTTCCTTTTTGTGTGTGTCAACAGATGGTGTTACCTGTACCCCGTGATATTAATTTTGACCTTGACCTTTTGACCGGTACTTCTCCATCGCCTGATCATGGTCCTCCAGAGGGGCCCCAATCATGGCCAGATCTTCTCGCCACCCGGCCCTGAGCTGATCCCACTCCAGGCCCTAACCCTAAAACACAACCCCTGGGCCCTATTCTCAATCCTGATTGGCTCCTATAACACCTGACCCTGACATCTTGGCCCTAAACTTAACCAATTTGGACACCCGGCCCTAAACTCAACCAATTCGACTCCCCGGCCCTAACCCTAACCAACTTCACCCCCGGCCATAACTCTAATTCTGAGATGCCCCCCTTTAATCTCCAACCCTGACCTCTTGACCCTAAACATAACCATTTCGATCTCCCGGCCCTAACCTTAACCAATTTGGACTTCTAGGCTCTAACCCTAACCAATTCGACCCCCCGGCCCTAAACTCAACCAATTTGGACCCCTGGCACTAATAATAAGGCCCATGAACCTGCCACGTGACCTCCTGACCTCCCTCTATCCCCTTCTTTTAATTCTACCCCCCCAGACTGGACGAGGGATGAAGGACTGTGCCTTTGAGCATCGTCCTCTTCGAGGACGATGCTCCAAAACCCCTTCAGCCTAACCCAGCCCGTGCCTCTCCCTCACACCTCTGGTCACTCTCCCTTCTCTTCCCCCCCCCCCCCCCCCCCCTTTTTTTTTTTTTTTTTTTTTTTTTTTTTTTTTTTTTTTTTTCTCTTTTCCTTTCCCACTCTCAGGAGGTTTGTGAAGGCCAAGGAGAATCTCTGGAAAGTTAAATGACATAAATTTATGAAATACACGCTCTTTCAGTCCTTAATGGACACTCAATGTGATGGTTTTGACATGAAACAGAAAACAATGCATAATAGGAGATAATACTTACCTGTTTGGGACATCTTACCGGTTTACTTACCTGTCAGATTCTGGTCCTTCCACGATGGACGCCTAAGATTCAGCTGGACAACCCAGCACACAGTGGTTATGATTTTACCATGAGTAGAATGTGTTACACAATAAGATACAATACTTACCTGTTTGGGATACCTTACCTGTGACCCACCTGTTTGATTGTTGTATTCGGATGATGGATGCTTTGGATTCAGCTGGACATCCCAGCACAGTTTGGATTAGGATGATGAAACCTGAAAAGAAGAACACGAGAAGGTTAATTGGTTCCTGTTAGGATGAGGATGTTACATTGATTGAGTGTTATACTGATGTTATAAGTTCTTACAAATGTCTGTACTGTTTCGGGTAATGGCAAGCGGAGTCGAGGGAGGAACAAAATTTTCCTAACCACCTCAATTGGCGGAATCAGGAGTTGAAGTGTGGACTTGAGTGACCGACAATGCCCTGCAATTGGATCTAAACAAAGAAAGAAAAAATAAGAGACCAATTGGATAAGCTAATACAGACTTACCTTAAATAACAATTATTATATTTCATAAAAAACAATTACAAGAATAATTTATGGCTTAAAAATACATGATTTAATAAATAATTAATAATAGTTACTCTTCGGTGTTAAAAAGGAATAAATAATTTAAATAATGCAGATCACTGACTGGACCCATAGGGGGCGTCGGTACAACACCTAAAACACGATCGATAAATATAATTAATTAATTCAATTCATGATTAAAAGTTAAAAACACTACAAAACTGAGCCACACGATAAAAAATAATAGTTATTTAATTAATATAAATTCATAATTTATTGAAATTGATTGATCCTAAAAGTCCGCCCAGCGGACGGCCTGCCAAGGGTGACCTGACGCGAGACGCGATCTCTGACCTCTCGCGGAGCAGATCCGGCCTCCCGCTCCGCCCCTCCTCCCTTTTGCACTTGACCGCTAATGAAGACGAACGCCATTGCCCTTACTCCACATTTAAAAATTAAAGTTCTGCGCCTGAAGAAGGTCCATTTCGGACCGAAACGTTGCGCTTCTTTGTACTTTTTGTACTTTGTCAATAATAAAGACATCTGCTGGAATTCCGAACCTGGAAGGGTCGTTTTTTCATTGTTTTTCCATCCCGACAACGAGACGACCCCCCCGGGATGTCTTACAACCGGAGGGACACGGACTGGACCACGGTCTGGTACGGCAACCGACGAAGGCGCGCCAGGTACGACAGCTCCCCGTCACCCACCAGACATGGCATCCCGTCCAACCGTATCCCCCATAATAATACATATAAGCGTTCTTACGCACAAGTTACCCGTAGATCACCACGACGAGACGCGATCTCCCCCCTCCCCCGCCTTAGACAAGATGGCGGCCGGGGGCAACAGTACAGACTCCCAGACCCGTACCGTAACAATCGGCCCCCGACATCGAGCCGGCGCTTTAACAACACACAGCGCTTACAGTATGACAGCCGCTCCTATTATAACGGTCGCCTACAGTACAGTCGACGCCCTGACACCAGAGAGGCCACCAGGGGGCAGTGGTGGCGCTCCTCCTCCACAACGGACCACCGCCGGATGACCGCTCCACGGGACGGACCCCGCACCACGGCCACGGTCCAGGATGGACCACCGACTACAGACTCGACTGACCCGGACTTTACTACCAAGGTGCGTATTATCCACAGACTAATCAAGGCCATGCACCACCTCCAAAACGTCTCTGGTGACAGACCCCCGGTTACTATAGAGAAGATGACTCAGACTCTGACCACATTAATAAAACCAGCATCACCGACGGAGAGGACTACAGACTTAATAACTGGCAACGCCAAAAACTGGGCTGTGACCACTCTGATCATTCTCAAGGACCACCACACAGAGACCATAGAACAGGAGTGTGACAACTTACTGACCTTACGTGACCCAGACTGGACAGAGCCCTTCCAGGTCGCAGCAAACTGGGCCAGACGCAACCTGGGGAGACGCCTCCTCCCTGAGACGGTCCAACAGGCAGAGGCCCTCCTGATCGCCAGACAGGCTGACCTGAGGCCTCCGGTCCCACCTCCTCCTGCTGCACCGGTCGTAAGAGAAACCATACCACTAACCGAGGCCGCTCCATCAACGCCTCCGGCTCCACCTGTGCCTCGGAGGGAGCAACGCACCGTTACAGCCCAGGTACACCAGAGACCGGCCTCCTCCCTCTTACAGGCCTCCACGCCTCCCTTTCTGCTGCCTCCTCCTCCTTCTCCTCCTCCTCCTCCTCCTCTCCTCCGCTACTCCACTCCTCCTGCGAGAGCCGTCCGCACGATGGAGACACAGACGACGCAGATGATGGACTTCAAGCAGGACCAGAGAGGAGACTGGTCTGCCTCCCCGCAGCCAGACGATCCGGACCAGGTGCCCCCCACGCCGCCTACAACCTCCGGGATCCAGGCCACAGCACCTAGAGAGCAGAGACCACGTCGCAGCATCATCCCCATCGGACCAGCGATGCTGAAACCCACGTCCCCTGCACCACTCACCGCCACTCTACACGAGGAGCAACAAACACCCGAGATGGGCCCTCACCCCCACCCCCACCTACTTACCTCTAGTCCACTTCCAACATCTCCACCTGGACCCGGGCCCCTGGAAACACCAACCTCATCGCTGCCATCTCCAGCATCCTTGACCTCCAGCCGGGACTCCCCCTGTGCCCTGTCCGTGCAGGGAGCTGACAGCCCCTGCTTGAACGCCCAGGTAAACGCCAGCACACCAGGTACCATCACGTCCTCCCTGCGAAAAAACATTTTTCAACCACCAATTGATTTTCAGAAACACAGTGGGGATGAGACACACACCCACAACTCACCTGGCCCCACACCCACACGCAGGCCTACCAGGCACATGAACACCACCTACAAAATAAAAAATTGGAGCCTGGCAGTGAGAGAAAAGTGGTTAATTCTGGGTGACTCCAATACTGCTAGACTCCCACCTTTCAGCGTATCTGACCTGCAGGTCGACAGCTTTCCGGGAGCCGCTTTCAGGCATATGCAGGGTGTCCTGGCCAAATTGGAGAAAAACAATAAAGTTGAGAAAGTTCTCCTATCACTTGGCCTTAATAATAGATCCCAAACGGCCCAAACCTCTATTAAGGATCTACAAAGACTCATGAGGGAAACCAAAAACACTTTTCCACGGGCAGAAATTTGGGTGCCTCTGATTAACTTTTCCAGGGGTCTCCCCCAGCAGGAACAATTGCGTTTGCATGCACTGAACAAATATATCAAGAACAATTACCAGTCCATCCCGGAGCTCCCTAGGAGCCAGTTCTCTACAGAGAGGGATGGAGTCCACTGGACACACGCCACAGCTGCTCGGCTGCTGCACCATTGGAGCCAGCAATTAAACTAGTGGCCCCCGTGAACCTGTGTTCTCAGGAGGGGGACAAAACTGTTATTAATTTGAGTAAATCTCTCACACTATCATCTTCCCAAATCTCTCTTCTAAACAAGGGTTTAACATTTATTCCAACTAAAGGCAGCAATAAGAATTTAACTTACAGCACAAGATTTGACCTACAGCAGTATCACAGGACGCTAAAAATTGCAGCCTTTTTTGATGGGAAGGGTGACTCTGACCCCCCACCTTTTACCCCCAAGTCCACTTGGTCCCCTCCAATGGCACAACTGCCTGCCCAAATTAATAATATTATCCAGAATGATACACAGCACTTTGATACCAAATTTAAAATCAGCAGACCTAAGCCTAATTTAACTAAAGCCGAGATTGGGGCCCTAAAATCCTTACAAAATAACAAATTTATCGTCATTAAACCGGCTGACAAGGGCAGTGCAGTTGTGCTAATGGACAGGGACCAGTACATTTGGGAGGGAAACAGGCAGCTTTTAGACACCAATTATTACACCCCATTGGACAAACCCATCTATTTAGAAACTATCCCCATGGTTGAAAAAATTGTACAAAATTTATATATTAAAAAATTTATTAATGCCAAACAAAAAACTTACCTTCTTGGCTTACAGGAACCGAGACCCAGGCGTTTCTATATGCTGCCTAAAATCCATAAGGAGCCTGCAAAATGGAGCAGACCTTTTGAAATTCCTCCTGGTAGACCGATTGTATCCGACTGTAACAGTGAGACTTATTATACAGCAGAATTTCTTGACTTTTATCTTAATCCTCTCTCCATGAAGCACCAGAGCTACATTAAAGATACCTATGACTTTGTAGACAAAATAAAACAACTTTCTGTCCCTTTTAATTCTTTCTTATTCACAGCCGACATTGATAGCCTATATACTAATATTGATATTCGAGAGGGAATCCAAACGGTAAAAAACATTTTTAATAAATATCCGGACCCCAAAAGACCTGAAAAAGAACTCCTACAATTATTGGAAATTAATTTGACCCGCAACGATTTCGAATTCAACGGCAATTTTTTCCTACAAATTAAAGGCACAGCGATGGGCAAAAAATTCGCCCCAGCATACGCCAATATTTTCATGGCAGAATGGGAAAATTCGGCCCTTCAAGCCTGTCCAAAAAAGCCCCTGTATTATTTCCGCTATTTAGACGACATTTGGGGCGTCTGGCAACATGAGAGAGAGGATTTCGATGACTTTTTGAACGTACTCAATAATCATAATTATTCAATCAAATTAAAGGCCATAATTGACGCGAATTCGGTAGACTTCTTAGACACGACGACGTACAAAGGACCATCCTTCCCACAGACGACGAAATTGGACATAAAAATCTTTTTTAAAAAAACAGACTCCCACTCCCTACTTTATAAGACAAGCTATCACCCCAGACATACCTACGCTGGTATTGTGAAGTCGCAGCTCCTGCGGTTCCACCGGGTCTGTAGCAGGGGCCAGGATTTCTTAATGGCTACCAAAGTGTTGTTTGCGAGTTTAACCACTAGGGGGTACTCGCGCTCCTTCCTAAGGAAGTGCCTAAAAACATTTAAACAGACCAAGCCTGTCAATACTCTCTCTATCCTTCCTATTATTACTAATTATTCTCTATCTGCTGTAAATCTTATTAGAACTATCAAGACGAATTTCCATCAAGGTATTGAGGATTCTCAGTTGCTCCAAGGCCATAAACTTATTGCTGCCTACAGGAAAAATAAAAATCTACAGGACTACCTGGTCAAGGCAAAATTAAAACCTTTTAATAACCCTACGTTCCCAGAACACGGGGAATTTTTTCAGCACCCCCCTTGGGTGCGAAACAAACACAATAACAATGTCTTTAGGACCCAAGTGGGCACCACCCTGGACACAAAAAACTGTGTGTACCTAATTTTTTGTACCACCTGTGGTGTACAGTATGTGGGTGAGACAGGTAACACAATTCGGGTTCGATTTTATCAACACAAACATAATATTTGTAAGGGACACAACACACACGTTCCAATAATTAAACATTTTGTAGATCATGGATGGACAGCCTTGAGGGCCACTGTCCTGGAGGGCAACCCCCGCTGGTCCACACCACAACGCAGGAGGGCCGAGAGGACCTGGATCGGCCTCCTGGACACGCTCCAACCACGGGGCCTGAATGAAAAATAATCCACAAAAAAGAAAAAGAAACAATTGTTAATATGAACCTCTTCTCTTCCTTTTTGTGTGTGTCAACAGATGGTGTTACCTGTACCCCGTGATATTAATTTTGACCTTGACCTTTTGACCGGTACTTCTCCATCGCCTGATCATGGTCCTCCAGAGGGGCCCCAATCATGGCCAGATCTTCTCGCCACCCGGCCCTGAGCTGATCCCACTCCAGGCCCTAACCCTAAAACACAACCCCTGGGCCCTATTCTCAATCCTGATTGGCTCCTATAACACCTGACCCTGACATCTTGGCCCTAAACTTAACCAATTTGGACACCCGGCCCTAAACTCAACCAATTCGACTCCCCGGCCCTAACCCTAACCAACTTCACCCCCGGCCATAACTCTAATTCTGAGATGCCCCCCTTTAATCTCCAACCCTGACCTCTTGACCCTAAACATAACCATTTCGATCTCCCGGCCCTAACCTTAACCAATTTGGACTTCTAGGCTCTAACCCTAACCAATTCGACCCCCCGGCCCTAAACTCAACCAATTTGGACCCCTGGCACTAATAATAAGGCCCATGAACCTGCCACGTGACCTCCTGACCTCCCTCTATCCCCTTCTTTTAATTCTACCCCCCCAGACTGGACGAGGGATGAAGGACTGTGCCTTTGAGCATCGTCCTCTTCGAGGACGATGCTCCAAAACCCCTTCAGCCTAACCCTATTTATTTTTTATTTATTTTTCTCTCTCTCTCTCGCTTCTTATTCCCCTCCTTCACTCCAAAAACCCCCCCTTCCCTTTTTTTCCCTCTTCCACCTCCTAGTTGTCCTTGAGTCCCCATTCTTCTCCTTTTCTCACTACTTTTCTCTTTCTACAATACTTTAGGCCCGTGCAAATTAACTTTAACCCAAAACCCATAAACCATAACCCATAACCCCAACCCCTAACCCCCTCACCTCTCACCTGACCCCCCTCCTAACCTCAACCACTCTCCACTCCTTTCTCCTTACCCTAACCTTTCCCCCTACCCGAATCAGGGTCTGCATCCTCTTCCTTACCCCTCATCTGATCTCCCCCCTAATCCTAACCACTCTCCACTCCTCTCTCCTTACCCTAACCTTTCCCCCTACCCGAATCAGGGTCTGCATCCTCTTCCCTACCCCTCATCTGATCCCTTCTCTAACCTCAACCACTCTCCACTCCTCTCCCCTAACCTTAACCTTTCCCCCTACCCGAATCAGGGTCTGCATCCCTCTCCTTACCCCTCATCTGATCCCCCCCCTAATCCTAACCACTCTCCACTCCTCTCTCCTTACCCTAACCTTTCCCCCTACCCGAATCAGGGTCTGCATCCTCTTCCCTACCCCTCATCTGATCCCTTCTCTAACCTCAATCACTCCCCATCCCTCTCTCCTAACCTTAACCTTTCCCCCTACCCGAACCAGGGTCTGCATCCCTCTACCTCCCCTCTCGCCCACCACGACCCCCTCACCATCTCTCCACCCTCTATCCCTTACCCCACCCCTCATTTCCAAACTGGTTCAGCTCCTCCATCCAATCACACACATATCATCCCTCCTAAGCCTAACACACCATCACATATCATACCTTTTGTTTCCACCTTCTCAAACCGCACTACAGGCCTTCACCGTATCATTAAACACAATTTCATTGATCTACAAACTCAACACCCAGCCTTCCATAACCATACAATCATTTCAGCTTTCCGTAAACACAAGAACCTCCAATCCACCCTCATCACTTCCAAATTTTCCGACCATAGACCCACACCCTCCCTCCAACACAACCACCACTACATAACTAGGAAATTCATCCGCAACTCACACACTAATACCGCGTTCCCCACAATAGGCCAACTCTCCATATCCACCATAAATGTAGTCTACATCATTACATGCACACTCTGCCACAAACACTATATAGGCGAGACAAAACATTCCATCCACACCCGATTATCACAACATCTGTATAATATTGGACAAGGTAAACTAACCACCCCCCTAGTTCAACACTTCCAACTTCACTCCCCCTCCAACCTTATAATAACAGGATTAGAACACAACGACCACTGGACCACAGGACAGCGAAAACGGGCTGAAAAAATCTGGATTCACAAACTTCATACCACCACCCCTGACGGACTCAATGACAACTAGAAAACCCTCTCCTGCTGTTTCTCCCCCCCTCCTTTCCTCCTAAAACTTCCCCTTTCTATTTTTTTTTTTTTTTTTATATAATTATTAATCTACTTATTCTCTTATTTTTTATCTATTTATATTTATTATTTACTTTTTTCTTTTCCCTTTTTTTCTTTTTTTTCAACCGATTACCCTCAATTCACCTTTCCTCTCCATCCAGACTATAAGCCTCCATAGCACACTGGTCTACACACTGCTCTACCAACCATCAGATCCCGGTTCAAACCCCACGTATCCCAAACCTCTTAAATTGCCCCCCACCACCTCTCTTCTTTTTATTTGTCTATTTAAGTTCTTCTTCTTCTTAAGTTTATTATTTACTTTTTTCTTTTTGTTCTTTTTTCAACCGATTACCCTCAATACACCTTTCCTCTCCATCCAGGCCATAAGTCTCCATAGCACACTGGTTTACACACTGCTCTATCACTCATCAGACCCCGGTTCAAACCCCACACATCCCAAACCTCCTTATCTCCCCCCCTGATCTCTCTTCCTTTTTATTTGTCCATTTAAGTTCTTTTTCTTAAGTTTATTATTTATTTTTATTTATTTTTATTTATTTTTAATTATTTTTTTATTTTTTTTCAACCGATTACCCTCAATCCCCCCTTCCTCTCCGTCCAGATCATAAGTCTCCATAGCATACTGGTTTACACACTGCTCTATCACTCATCAGACCCCGGTTCAAACCCCACACATCCCAAACCTCCTTATTTCCCCCCCCCCCCCCCCCGATCTCTCTTCCTTTTTATCTATTTAAGTTCTTTTTCTTAAGTTTACCCCTCTCCTCCTCCCCTACACCCTTCCCCTTGACGACATTGCCGTCAATCTTAACTCTTGGTGGCACCGCCACCAATTTTAACCATCCCCACCCATCCTCCCCTTCCCTCTCCCACCACATTATTATTCTTTACCCTGAATTTTCTTTTGTTTTTCCCTCACCATTCCAACTCCCTTTGATGACACCGTCATCAATTTTAACCATCCCTAATCCCTTCTCCCCTCCCACCACATTATGATTCTTTATCTTTACTCTTCTTTTGTTTTTTCCCTCACCATTCCAATCCCCCTTGATGACACCGTCATCAATTTTAACCATCCCCGCCCCTCCTCCTTCCTTTTTTTCCCCGTTTTAATTATTTATTTATTTATTTTTTATTTTATTTTTTTTATTATTATATTTTTTTTCTCTCCTCCCCACCCCATTACCCTCAATCAACCCTTCCTCTCCATCCGTTACCGTAAGCGTCCATAGCATACTGGTATAAGCATTGCTCCATCACACATCAGATCACGGTTCAAATCCCACACATCCCAAAATCATTATTTATTTATTTATTTTTTATTTTTTATTTTTATTTTTTTCTCTCTCTCTCCTCCCCACCCCATTACCCTCAATCAACCCTTCCTCACCATCCATTTCCATAAACGTCCGTAGCACACTGGTTTAAGCATCGCTCCATCACACATCAGATCACGGTTCAAGTCCCACACATTCCCCCAAAAAAATATTTTTTTATTTTTTTATTTATTTATTTATTTATTTATTTTTTCTCTCTCTCACTCCTTATTCCCCTCCTTCACTCAAACCCCCCCCTTCTTTTCCCTCTTCCACCCTCTAGTTGTCCTTGAGTCCCCATTCTTCTCCTTTTCTCACTACTCTTTCTTTCTACAATACTTTAGGCCTGTGCAAATTAATTTTAACCCAAAACCCATAACCCATAACCCATAACCCAAACCCTTCCCCTTTGTCCTGACCCTAACCCCTTTCCCCTTTCCCCTGACCCCAACCCCTTTCCTTTCCCTAATCCTAACCTCTTTCTCTTGTTTTATATGTCTGTGTGTCCTTCTTTGATTTTGCTCTGTCCGTTCTGTTGTGTTGTTGGTTTTGTAATATTTTGTTTGCTTTTAGTTTCTTTGTTTTTTTATTTTTTATTAATTTTTTCGTTTTTTTTCGTTTTCTTTTATTTTTATTAATTTCTTCTCTTAGGTTGTTTTTTGTCTTTCCACTTTCTTCATGTTTATCTATTTTTTCTCTTTTATTTCATTTTGTTGTTCTTTTTGTTTACCTTTTCTTTTATTTATTTTCAGGGTATTTGTTCTCGCCGCGCCGTGGAGCATGATGGGTAATAGTTTGTTAGGTATTTTCCTTCTTTTAGGGTAAATTTTGACGGTTGTTTTTTGTAAATTTCGCTTTGGGCGGCCTGAGTGGATCTTTCTACCTTGGTTTTTGCATGTTTTTCGGATATTTTTGGAAACCATGAGTCTGCGGACTATCCCTTGCGATTACTTTCTTTGGGTTTTTGGGGGTAAGTCTGTCCCATTACTTTTGGCATTTCCTGGGGTTTTGCGGTGTATGGAACACAGGAAATGGTCTTGAACTTTAGATCCGTCACCTCGGGGGGCTGGATGCTTTCCGGACTCCGGTTCGGTCTGGCCTCCGGGGGACGCTGTTTGATGTTTAGGTGGATTTTAATATCATTTTAATATCAACTTCTGAGCCTTACGGGTGAGTGCCACTTCTCTATTTCACTTTCTTTGCTTCGTGCTGGTTTTTTAGTGGCTGATTGGGTGTTTGTTAGCATTTTAGAGACTATGTTTGGATCCCTTGTTAGCTTCTGGGTCGGACGTGGGTGCTTTGGTTGTTTTAGATGGCTTTTATTGGTTTGTTTGCTGAGAATGGCTCTTCTTTAATGGTTTCTCTTAGCATGTTCACTGGGTCTATGGTTGTTTGGCTCATTTAGCTTGGTGGTGGCCTTCCGGACTGACGCTATTTTAGCTGTGGCTCCTGCTATTCCTTTTACATTTATTTGACGGACACAGCTTCAAGAAGATTCTGGTTTAATGGTCTGATGACCTTTGTCCTTTACACTATTTGAGACTGTGCTCAAGAAGATCCATGTTTCATGGTCTGATGACCTTTGCCCTCAACGACATTCGTTAGTTTTTAAACCATTATTTCTCAGGCTAACTGTGCTTATTTTTGCCCATTTTTGGGGGAAGGGGGCTCGCTCGACCTGGGTCTCCAGGGCTGCGGTATGTCTCCTTTCTCCTTTTACTGTCAAGAGGACGGACATGACTTGGACGGGCTTTTATCCTAAATTTCTGGCGCGGACTTGGACCCTAACCGCTATGAGTGCGTGAATTGGCTACGGAACGCACACCAGGATCTGATCAATCCTGGCTGGGCCTCCCTCAGGTGAGGGTGTCTAGTGATAATGGCCGAAACGCCCGATGAACCTGGGGTCCACTACTGATGATGTGTTCCGCAACTCGATTGGATTGGATGGCTTTTTTAATTCTCAGACGAGACTTTTCCTGACCATCAAGCTGCACTTTTGGACACTTTGTGGGACCGGACACGGTGAGTTGGACTTCTAGCTGATGCCGTCATGTATTCAAACTCATCTGTTGTTTACAGGCTAATTTTGCCATAGCTTTTAAGCTCATTTGCTGTTGGCAGATTGATCGTTTTCTTCTTCTTCTCCTTGTTGTCTGCATGAGGTCCTGCACCTGGAAGGGGAGCCCTGAGTGACATGCGCCGGCCCGTGCCTTACCGTTGGCTCACTATCCCAAACTGTGGAATCATTAGAGGACACAGGGTGAGCCATCGAGATAATTTTTCATACCTAACCCCTAACCCTAACCCTCTAACCCTAACCCTAACCCTCTACTCAAAAAATTTTTTAAAAAAATACTTTGACTTACCTTAATAGTAAGAAAAGAATAATGACGTATTGCACTTTAATGATGAACTAGATAACGTAATATGAATACCTTATCACAAAAACGTCCCTTAAAAAAATATATTTCCAAATTACTTAGCCTGTCGATTCAAATTCTCTCTCTCTCTCTCTCTCTCTCTCTCTTCTATTGACTCACGCAGAGCGTCGGGGCCCTCGAGTTACAGGAAAGCTCGGGCCCCTTTAAACCGCTAATGTGGTCCTCTCTGGATAAGTGGTTGGTAGATATGTATCCACATGTCCCACGCCAGACATCCTAACACTTTTCCCTCTTTTCTCCCCTCTTTCTCTCTCTCTCTCTCTCTCTCTCTCTCTCTCTCTTTCCCTACCTCCCTCTCTCACTCTCTATGGACTCACGCAGAGCGTCGGGACCCTCGAGTTACAGGAAAGCTCGGATCCCTTAAACCGCTAATGTGGTCCTCTAAGGATAGGTTGTTGGTAGATATGTATCCACATGTCCCACGCCATACATCCTAACACTTCTCCCTCTTCTCTCCTCTCTCTCTCTCTCTCTCTCTCTCTCTCTCTCTCTCTCTCTCTCTCTCTCTCCCCCTACCTCTCACTCTCTATGGACTCACGCAGAGCGTCGGGACCCTCGAGTGACAGGAAAGCTCGCGTCCCTTAAACCGCTAAGGTGGTCCTCTCAGGATATGTGGTTGGTAGATATGTATCCACATGTCCCACGCTAGACATCCTAACACTTCTCCCTCTATTCTCCTCTCTCTCTCTCTCTGTCAATTCAATTCAATTCAATTCAATTCAAAATGGGCTTTATTGGCATGAAAGTTTCTTAAAAAAACAATATTGCCAAAGCAGAGCATTAAAGTACAATACAATAAATCAAAGATATATACATTATGAACATTCTATTAGTTATATACAGTGTGTGTGTGTGTGTGTGTGTGTGTGCCTCGATCACTCACTGTCCCTCAGGGTGTGGCATGTTAACACATACTGGGCAGCAAGGTGTGCCCGCTCTCCTTCTCCGAGGAGTATTTTTAATTTGGAGAGGTCGTCCAGCTCTTTGAAACCTGGAACCAAAGAGCTGAACTTGTTCCAATAAATTTTTCTAGTGTCATTTAATTTTGTACATTGTAGGAGAAAGTGCATCTCTGTCTCAACCTCACCTGTCGAACAGTGACCACATTTTCTGTTTTCTTTTGGTTGCCATGATTTTTTGTGTCTTCCTGTTTGGATTGCCAGTTTGTGGTCACTGAGCCTGTACTTGGTTAGGATCTGTCTCTGCTTTCTATCTCTGACAGTAGAGAGATATTCTGCTAATTCATAATCTCTTTTAAGGGCAAGATAACATTCCAATCTACTTTGGCTTTTAGTTGTTTCTTCCCAATGGTCCAGATAGCTTTCTTTACATTGTGCTATAATTTGATTTACCCTGATTACTTTTTGTAGAGCAGTGTTGTTGTGAGGCTGGTCAGACTGTGTCTGAGAGGGGGCAGTTAGCCTCAGTACCAACTGACATAGGGGACTCTTCTCTGGGCTCAGCTCTTGGGTTTGGAGGGCTTTGGAGTGGAGGGTGTCTCTGGGGCTGGATTTCAGGTGGTTAAAGAAGTTGAGCGTTCTCTTCTGAATGTTGATTATCAGTGGGTATCTGCCTAATTCTGCTCTACATGCATTTGTTGGTGTGTTTCTGTGTACGTGTAAAATGTATCTGCAGAATTCTGCATGTAGAGATTCTGTTGGATGTTTGTCCCAACGGATAAAGCTCTGATGACTGAGTGGACCCCATACTTCACTACCGTACAGCGCAATGGGCTGGATGACACTATCAAATATTTTAAGCCAGATTTTTATTGGAATATGGACATTATAAAATTTTCTCTTAATTGCATATAGAGCTCTTCGAGCTTTTTCTTTTAGTGCATTCACTGCCATGTTGAAACTCCCTGATGCTGTTATGGTTATACCAAGGTAGGTATAACTCATGCTGTGTTCAATGACATGATTATTGATGGTAAATTGGTGTTTGTTCTCATGACACCTGGGGCGTTTTTGAAAAATCATGACATTTGTTTTCTTCATGTTTACTGCCAGGGCCCAGTTCTGACAGTACTTTTCTACTACGTCCAGCTGTAGCTGTAGTCCTTGTTCAGTAGGAGACAGTAGAACAAGGTCATCAGCATAGAACAGAGACTTCACCTCTCTATCTAGGAGGGAGAGGCCCGGAGCAGCACATTTATCCAACTCAACAGCCAGTTCATTTATATACAGATTAAATAACGTCGGACTTAGGTTGCAACCCTGCCGAACACCTCTTCTCTGGGGGAAGAAATCAGTTAATTTGTCTCCAATTTTAACAGCACACATGTTTTCCGAATACATTGATTTAACCAGATCATACATTTTGCCACCTATGCCACATTTTAAAAGTCTGTAATAGAGCCCTTCATGCCAAATAGAGTCGAAAGCTTTCTTGAAATCAATGAAGCAGGCAAATATTTTTCCATTCTTAGTTTGTTGTACATGTTTGTTTATTAAAGTGTGAAGGGTATATACATGGTCGGTGGTGCGGTGTTTTGGGAGGAAGCCAATCTGACTTTTACTTAAGACTGACTGTTCCTCAAGGAAATCTAGTATTCTTGTATTAAGAATACTACAGAATAGTTTACCCAGACAGCTGCTGACACAGATGCCACGGTAGTTATTAGGGTCTGATTTGTCCCCACTCTTATGAATGGGGGAAATGAGCCCTTTGCACCAGATGTTGGGGAAACATCCTGCCTGTAGTATAAGGTTGAACAAATGTAACACTGCACCCTGCATTTCTGGGGTGCTGCTTTTGAGCATTTCGTTTCTAATGCTGTCTGGACCACAAGCTTTCCTTGGCTTCAGACATTTTGTCTGTCTGGTTATTTCTTCCCAAGTCATTTCGAAATCAAGGGGGTTTTGGTTGTCTTTAATTGTTTCTTCTAATTTTTGGCGTTTTTCTTTCATAATACACTGATCTGAATTGATTTGATTGATTGGTATGTCTTTGTATAAATTTTCAAAATGCGATCTCCAGATGTCACCGTTTTGGATGGGTAATGTCTGCTGTTGCTTTGTGTTGAACCTGTTCCACATATCCCAGAATTGATTTTGGTTAATGGCATTCTCAATATCTTCAAGTTTCAATTGGGTATAATTTTGTTTTTTGATCCTAATTGTGTGTTTATATGTGTTTAAAATGTCATTGTATCGAATGCGCAGGGCTGGGTTGTTCGGTTGGCGATGTTTCTCATTTGCTATTTTTCTCAGCTCTTTTCTTTTTTTTTGTAATATCTTTTTATTTCTCAAAAGAAAGTCATTCAAATAACATACAGAAATACTGCTCCTCGGTCATACAGTTTACAATTTTCCTTTGAGCATTATTCCCACCCCCCACCCTTAGAGGGATAACCCAACAAAACACACAAACGTAAAAGTACAAATATTACTGGAAATAAGAACGGAAGAAGGATAAAAAGAAAAAAAATAATCATAATAATAATAATAATAATAAAAAGAAAAAAAATAAATATATATATATATATATATATATATATAAAAGAAAAAGAAAAAGCAAACGAAAAATAAAAAATTAAAAATATTTGGGGCAGCAGTAATGTCAGCATATCGATATGGTAGCCAAAGTAACAATAAAAGAGCAGCATGTACACAGCCCTTCATATACCAGTTCATGCTTTTGCCATACCCAATAGTATAGGGCACCAAAATTCTTGAAAAAGATGTCCACGATTGTATTTCTCCAGAGTCAGTTTTTCTAAAGGCAAAAATGAAGACAGTTGTTCAAGGAAGATCTTGAAAGAAGGAGGGGTATCATTCTTCCAGAATAAAAGTATGCATTTCTTTGCAAAATAAGTGATCAAAAAGAGTATCCTGCATTTTTTTTGATCTAACTGTAAGTTATTTGTGTCGTTTAATAAAAATAAACTGCTGCTCAGATCAAGTTGTATTTCCATGACAGACCGAGTAAAAGAGTGGATTGAGCTCCAATAACTTATTAAAAGACTGCAATCCCAAAACATATGCATGAATGTCCCCTCCGCCTTATTACATCTCTGACAAGCTGCTGATATATCATTTGATATTTTATGCATTTTTAATGGAGTTAGGTAAGTTTTGTGGATGAACTTGAAATTAGCTTCCTTAATTTTATTGCTTGTAAATGGGAAATGAATTCTATTACAGATATTCAACCATACACTATCTTCAAAAGTTCTCCCCAGGTCCTTCTCCCATATTTTCTTTAACAATTGGAAAGAGGATTGACTTTCTCTTATCAGAATATTGTAAAATACACTAATCTTTCCTTTTATTGTGTCTGAGGATAACAAAGTGTCTTCCATTTCAGATAGCTCAAGCCGAATTTTTTTTTCCTTAATAAGAGTGGTTGTAACACTTCGGATCTGTAAATATTTAAAAAAATGTTTATTGGAAATGTCATATTGTGAACATAAATCCATGAATGGTTTTAACTGCAAATTCTGATTTAACAAATCTTTAAAATGTATTATGCCAGAATTTATCCATTGACCTGTATTGACCAAAGTAATTTGGGTATTAAGGTCTGGATTTTGAAATATCGGAGAATGTATGGAGGTACACAAGATAATGCCCATTTTCTTTCTACAGTCTTTCCAGGTTTGTAGAGTATTGGTTACGGAGAAACATTTATTCATATTTTTTATCTTTTCAAAGTGGTTTATAAATAGGAGGGAGATGAGAGGCAGCGGTTCGAATGGTTTTGATTCCATCTGAACCCACATGGATTCATGTCTCTCCATTGACCATGAGATCAGGTTCCTTATTTGGGCTGCCCAAAAATAATATTGGAGGTTGGGTAAGCTCAGACCTCCCAAAATTTCAGGTTTCATTAAAGTCAATAGACTAATCCGAGGTTTTTTATTCCTCCAGATAAATCTCGAGAGACAGCTATTAATTGAATTAAAGAACTCTGTAGATAAAAAGCATGGAAGCATCTGGAAAAGAAAAATAAATCTTGGGAGAACATTCATTTTAATTACATTTATTCTGCCCAAGAGTGATAATGGCAGAGAGGCCCACTTTGATAACTCTAGCTTAACCTTAAGTGAAAGGGGAGTGTAATTTTCTTTAATTAAGTTATCCAAATCTGGAGTAATGAATATACCCAAGTACTTAAAGCCTTTTGGTGTAGCATTAAACCCACTAGAATATAGCAATTCTTCAGTTGGTATCGTGTGTAGGAAAAGGGCATTGGACTTGTTAAAATTTATCTTATATCCTGAATAGTTACCAAATTCTTTAATTGTATTTAGGAGGTGAGAAATAGAATTGTCCAGATCAGTGATATATAAGAGAATGTCGTCAGCATATAAGGACATTTTATGTTCATTAGCGTCAAACTTGAAACCTTGGATATTGGTGTTGTCTCTAACAAATACAGCCAGTGGTTCAATCACCATGGCAAAAAGTAAAGGTGACAAAGGGCACCCCTGCCTGGTCCCTCTAGTTAAAGCAAAGAAGTTTGAGCAGTAGCCGTTTGTTATGATTGCAGCTTTAGGGCTGTTATAAATACTCCTAATCCAATCAATAAAGTTACCACCCATTTTAAATTTCTCCAGAATAGAAAAGAGAAAGCTCCACTCAACCCTGTCAAAAGCCTTCTCTGCATCTAAAGATAACAGAAGAGAGGGCTTCTGCTGATTGTTAATACAGTTTATTATATTCAGGGTTCTCCTAATGTTGTCAGTTGCATATCTCCCCTTTATAAAGCCTGACTGGTCTGGGTTAATTAGTTTAGGTAGGATTGACTCCAGCCTTCTAGCTAAAAGTTTGGTGATAATTTTGTAGTCGTGGTCCAGGAGGCTTATAGGCCTGTATGATGAGCATTGCAGGGGATCTTTGCCACCTTTAAGTAAAACACTAATATAAGCCAAGTTCATTGTCTGCGGGAGTATTTTTTCCTTACAGAAGTTGTTCACCATTGCCATAAATATAGGATGGATCTCAGGCCAAAACTCTTTATAAAAATCTACTGAGAAACCATCTGGTCCTGGACTTTTATTTAACGACATTGAATTAATTGTAGCCAGTATTTCAGCTTCTGTAAATGGTAAATTTAAGGAGTGTTGGTCTGAAGCTGAGACTTCAGGTAGCTTGATTTTGCTGAGGTAATCCTCCAATTTTTGTTGAGAGTAACCCCTTTGTGATTTGTAAAGATTATTATAGAAATTAAAAAAGGTTTGGTTGATCTCTCCAGGGTGATAGGTTGTTTTATTATCACTAAAGTGTATAGCTTTTATAGTCTTTTCAGCTTGCTCCTTCTTTATTTGATGGGCTAATAATTTACCTGGTTTATTTCCCATTTCATAATCTTTTTGTTTAATAAAATTCATTTTTTGTATGATCTCCTCTGATATCATAGTGTTTAATTTTGCTTTAGCAATAACTAATTGTTTCCAGTTGTTCTCAGTAGGTGCTTTTTTATGAAGGTTTTCCATTTGTATTACTTCTTTTTCCATTTCTTTTCTTTTACCAAGTTTTTCATGATTTTTAAATGAGACATATGAGATAAGAAGTCCTCTTAATGTAGCTTTTGCTGCCTCCCAAATAATATTAGGCTCTAAGGAGGGATCGTTGTTTTCTTTAATATAATTTGATATCCACACACGTATGATTGATTTAAGTTCATTATCTTTAAAAAGAGAAGGGTTAAATCTCCATCGCCTAGAGATAAACCTTTTCTTAATGCATTGGATCTGTAGGTGGATTCTAGAATGGTCTGAGAGGACTATTGGATTTATACTACACTTGGATATCATGTACATATAGTTAGAGGGGACAAAAAAGTAATCTAATCGCGAATAAGAATTATGAACATTTGAAAAAAAAGTATAATCTCTGACACCGAGGTTTAATTCCCGCCAAACATCAGTTAGACCACAATCAGCACTCAGTTCGAGAAGGACCTTAGCAGATTTAGGGTTGGAGGCCTTGGCTTGATTGGATTTATCTCTTGAACACAAAGTTACATTAAAGTCTCCTCCCATGACACCCAACCCTTTACAATTCTCATTAAACAATAGGACCTGGTCAGAAATAAAGGACGGCTCATCTGAGTTCGGGGCATAAATGTTTAAGAAGGTCATTGGAGTGCCGTTAAGGGTGCCTGAAATCAAAACAAACCTGCCATTTGGATCTGTTACTAATTTACCCAAAATAAAATGTACATCTCGATTCATTAAGATGCATGTTCCTCTACTGTGAGATTTGTATGATGAAAAATAAACTTGACCTACCCAGTCTGTTTTAAGTTTGGTGTGTTCAAAGTCAGATAAATAAGTTTCTTGTAAAAAGACAACATCTGCTTTATCGTCCTTCAGAACTGATAGTATTTTCATCCTTTTAGAAAGGTTACCCAAACCTTTAACATTCCAAGAGATGATATTCAAGTCATTCATATTAGCTGCCATTCGACATGGATATCACTGTTAATACATACTGCTGAGAACAAATAACTGTATTACTGTTTTTATTACTATTAGTTGTTGCCCCAAAAAGATAAACAAATATGATGTGAAAAACAAAGACAACAGGAAAATCCCTAACCCCCACCCCAAAAGAATAAACCAAAAGTACAATATAAGGAACAAAAACATTTATGGGAAAATCCCTAACCCACCCCAGAAATTTTCTATTAGGCCAAAGGAAGTAAAGAACACATAACATAACTGAAAAAAGTTGATTGAAAAAGAAAAGAGACATTATAGGCATCATAGGCATCTCTTCCTAAATCTCTGGCAACTTGGAGCACCCTTCCTCAGTGCTATTCAATGAACAGGGGATCTGTCCATCAATAATTAAGGAATATCACAGGTAGACAATAACCTGAAAGAGGGGAATATATTAAATATGTAATTAAGTAAAAAAGAAAATAAATAACCCCTCATACACTTAAGCCCTTGTATACCTGGTAAATTCCATTTATTTTGATTTTCACCCATTTAGGCATTTGTATGAATACAATAGCCTAGAGCAGAGGGCAGATCGAGAGACAATAATGATCCCCAAAAGACTGAGGCTTTTTTCTGTTTGACGTGACAGTTCGTGATCGGTCTCGTGAGTGGGTAACAAAAAAAGGAATTGTAGGGAGAATCAGATTCTCCCTTAATCAGTCTCTCAGCTCTTTTCTGATTTCTTTGCATTCCTGATCAAACCATTTGTCGGTATTTTGCCTTTTAACAGGTCTCCGTCTTTGCTTTATGAGGTCAGCCCTAATAGCTGCCTTATGAAATATCATATTGATATCATCAGTGGCCTTGTTTACCCCATCTCTGGTAGGGACATATTGATTTTGAGTATATGTTGATATGTAGTTCATCAGATCAGGGGAGTTTAGAGCCTTGGTGAATTTGTCTCCACTGTCTGGGGCCCATCTGTAAGAAGGATTTAATTTATACAGCTTACTGGGCTTCCTTTTTGTGTCACTAATTTGACCTGACAATTTAAAGAACACATTAATTTGGTTGTGGTCTGAAAGGGGGGGATTGCTGTCTGACAGTGAATGCACTGATAGTTGAGGGGTCCATGTCAGTGATTGCGTAGTCTACAACACTAGACCCAAGAGCTGAGGAGTATGTGAACCTCCCCAAAGAGTCCCCTCTGAACCTACCGTTAATTATGTACAGGCCTAAGGCCCGACAGAGATGCACTATCTCCCTGCCACTTTGATTCAATATTGAGTCAAGGTTATTCCGACGGGTGATGTTTGGTGTGGTAAACAGGGGGGCCTGACCAAATACATGGTTGTTGCCCTGTGTGTCAATGATATCAGGTTCAATTCCTGTACGTCCATTCAGATCTCCAGTGAGAAGTACATTTCCCTGGGCCTGGAAATAGGAGATTTCTGAATTTAGGGTGTCAAAAATGTCCTCTTCAAAATAAGGAGAATCCACTGGGGGTATGTAAATTGCACAGAGGTATAGATCCCTATCGGTTATGCCTAGGGTTTGATCTAACCTCAACCAAATGTGCGATTTACCCTGTTTTACTGGTGAGATCTGATTGCAAAGATCTCCTTTATACCACACCAAAATCCCCCCCGATGTTCTGCCCTTGCGTATGTTTTTTAGTTTTATGGAGGGCACCATGACTTCATTATATCCTGGGGGACAGCGAGTGAGCAAATCATCTTGACACCATGTTTCCGTCAATACGATGATATCAACGTCTTTGATAGATTTCAGGAACTCAGGGTCTCCACTCTTCAGCTCAAAGGTCGAGGAGTGGAGACCCTGAATATTCCAACAGCTTATGTGAAATGAACGCATCAAAAAAGAAAACAATCAAAATGAACCTGCACAGTGAGACAAAAACAAAACAAAACAAAACAAAACAAAAAAACCTATCTATATATGTATAATAATAATTTGATATTAATTCCATGGAGATGTACTATTTTCAATAATATTGCCATTGTTCTGACTACTACGCGGTGGGCGTGTGGGTAGTGTGGGGTCTGGGCAGAACTGGTGTGTCTCCTCACCGCAGTGGGGATGATCCGGGGCTGGAGATAGGGGGGAGGAGGTCTTTGATGGTCTCTGAAGCTTCTGGTAGAAGAGAGGGTGGAAGGGCTGCGTCCTAGAGCCGTGTCTTTGAGGGTCTTTGCAAAGATATTCACCTTCTCTCTGTGTAGATGGAGTCCATCGTAGAGGTCCCAGGTGCCAATGGTTGGATGGAGGGCCAGGTGGACGTTGGGTAAGGTGGCACAACCTCTTCTGATCTCCATATTGATGTCATGGATGACGTGAGGAGGAGTGTCCGTCCTAGGCAGCAGGGTGGAGATCACGATGCGGGTGTCAGGGAATTCCTTGGTGGCCTGTTCCGCCATCTTCCTTACTGCCTCAGCAGTGTTCCTTCGGAGGTTGTGCAGGTCGTTTGTTCCTGTGTGGATCACCAGGCATTGAGGGCTCCCGAGGGTCTCCTTTCTCAACAGCTTCATTGCTTGGCCTGTGGTGCTGCAACGTTTAGACAGCACTTTCTTAGAAGGAAAAAGCTTGTTAGTGTCCAGGAATTTCCCGTTTGAGTCAGCCAGCAGGACCACTTGTGGGGCTTGTTCTTCAGGCTGAATGGAGGGCAGCTGGGATGGACAGGGTTGGCTGTGTGGGTGTTGGTAGGGTGCAGAGCAGAGATGGTGGGACTGAGACAAGGGAGGGGTTTGGAAGACTAGCAGGGAGAGTCTGTGTCTCTGTCTCTGTAGTTGTCTTTTTGGGGACTGATGAGAGTTGGTCTGTCAGGTGTCGGACTTGCCTGATGAAGTTCCTTTCTCTGTTCTCAGCATCCTCTTTCACTTTGGCTAACTGAGCCCGGAGCACACTGTTCTCCTGTTTTAGTGCCTCTACACTTCCTCTTAGCTCAGATGTCGAGGCCTGGTTTTCACTCTTAAGCTGCTGGAGCTCCTCTTGAAGCTGCTGCACAATGTTGTCTAGGGGGGCAGACAGCCTGGCCTGGGTCAGCTCTTTGAATTCAGCAAAGTCCAGCTCCAGCAGGGCCATACTCTCCTTCAGCTGGTTGGTGGAGCTGGCAGGTGTGGGAGGGGCAGAGATGGACATGGTGGTGGGGTTCTCTGTTGGGCTCTCATCATCTTCACTGTCTCATCATCTTCACTGTCCCTATCTCCCTCTCTCACTCTCTATGGACTCACGCAGAGTGTCGGGACCCTCGAGTTACAGGAAAGCTCGGGTCCCTTAAACCGCTAATGTGGTCCTCTCAGGATAGGTTGTTGGTAGATATGTATCCACATGTCCCACGCCAGACATCCTAACACTTCTCCCTCTTTTCTCCTCCCTGGACTCACGCAGAGCGTCAGGACCCTCGAGTTACAGGAAAACTCGGGTCCCTTTAACCGCTAATGTGGTCCTCTCAGGATGGGTGGTTGGTAGATATGTATCCACATGTCCCACGCCAGACATCCTAACACTTCTCCCTCTTTTCTCCTCTCTCTCTCTCCCTCTTTCTCTCTCTCTCTCTCTCTCTCTCTCTCTCCCTAACTCCCTCTCTTACTCTCTATGGACTCACGCAGAGCGTCGGGACCCTCGAGTTACAGGAAAACTCGGGTCCTTTAAACCGCTAATGTGGTCCTCTCAGGATAGGTTGTTGGTAGATATGTATCCACATGTCCCACGCCAGACATCCTAACTTTCCGCCCCCCCTCTCTCTCTTTTTCTCTCTCTCTCTCTCTCTCTCCCTCTGTCTCTCTCATATTGATGGTTGCGTATCATGGACTCACGCAGAGCGGAGGGACCCTCGAGTGACAAGCGCCGGCCAGTGCAATTCGGTGTCTCACTATCCCAAACCGTAGTTGGCCAATGTCGACACGGGGTGAGTCATCGCGATAAGCCTAAACGACCTAACCCTGTACAGTTTTTTGTTTTTATGGTTTTGAAGAATATTTAAGTTGTAATTACAATCCAATGAGACCCCGCTGGGACTATGAGCAGGATGGGTGGGCCACAGTGACCTACAAAAGAGGACGTGGTCACACCCAGCCAGGATCTTGGGACCAGGGGACGGGAGGTCGCCGGGGGATGAACCGTGCACGTCCCGTTTCCCGAGACAGGAGACGGGTTCAGTTCCCTCCCCCTAACCCTTAACCCCCTAACCCCAACCCCAACCCTTTTAACGGTATGTCCCATACACTTCAAACCGGGCTCTACCCCCACTATATCGGCCACGCTGAACACGCTGGAAGTGGTCCCGAGTCTCTAGAACCAAGATTGAGCTATCTCCAGAACGGAAGGTCGTAGATCGAAATGGGTGGTATCGTTGGACTCCTTGACCCGTCATACATGGGGGTAGAGCATGGTTTCAAGTCTCTAAGACCTTCCTATCAAGAGTTATGACTTTGTATGACGATCGTAAAAACCCTATATACCTAACCCAAGTTTACAATTTAATTTAATTCAATTTTTCTAAAAATCGTTCAAGCGGACAGCGGACCAATGGGAACCCGATGTGGGTCACGCCCTCTGACCTCACACCGGTCACTTCCGGCCTTCCAGGAATCACTTATGTCAATATTACCCTAATAATGGATTCATTCATAAAATGTGTTAATTTAATACATAATCTGAACATAATTACATTTCAGAAACGTTAAAATATAGTTTTTTTTTTAAAAATTACATTTTTGTTGCTAAAAAATTACACCGCGGGCTGATGCAAATCCTCTGGGGTCATGCCATCTGACCCGACACATCACGTGTTCTTCTGCTTCATCCCACTTCCTCCTTTTCGCCTTGGACGATAGCTGGACACACGCACCCTATAGCGCCTCTTTTCGTTTACAACAATTTGCCTGAACAATGTTCATTTATACCAAAACATAGCAGTTTTTGCTTCTATCAGAGCAATAAAGTGACTTATTAGATTCCAACTGTGGAAGAATCATTTGTCCTGATTTTTCACCTTTCTAAGAAACGGCTTGACTCGCACAATGCAAGCTGACCCGGATGAAGATGCTGGACCACGGTATGTTACGGTGGCCGACAGGGAAGGAACAGCTACAGAGTATCGCCATCACCCAGTAGACACATCACCGACACCTGCCACAATCTCTGGTCCAGTAATTATAGGTGCTCTTATGTGTCAGTGACCAAGCGCCGCCTAGGCGGGATGCAACAGCTTTCTCTGGCTCCCGCACCAGACAACATGGAACCCGACGGCAACAGTACAGACACCAGTGACCTGACTACAACAACCAGCGCTTCCAATGTAACCGGCGCTTTCAACATAACATAAGAGGAGCCCCCAATGGGCAGTGGTGGCGATCGACTGATATGGACCAGTGGGAGGCTGGCATGTTTCGTAATGCTGTCCTTGCATTCACTGCGACCCAGGACGAACCAACGGCTCCACACTCCACCAACACGGATTTCACTAAAAGGTACCATCATCAATAGACTTATTGAAGCGATGATCGTCCTCCGGTCTTTATCCACACTTCTCAAGCCAGTGGCACCCACTGACAAGACTATGGACTTAATCTGTGGCAATGCTAAGAACTGGGCTATGAGTACTATGCTCATCTTGAGGGACCATCACTCAGACACAATCGAACAAGAGACTGATAAATTACTGACTTTGCCAGCCCAGAATGGAAACAGCCATTTGATGTGGTGGCAAACTGGGCTAGACGTAATCTGTGGAGCCGCCTCCTCCCAGAAACAGTTAAGTGCACAAAGGCTCTTCTCATTGCCAGGCAGGCTGTCAAGGGGACCACAACGCCCATAAATGTCGCATCAAATCAGAGGGAGACCATACCATTAGCAGAGACACCTCAGCCAGCACCTCTACCTCCACCTCTGCCTCAGAGGTTACAGCTGACTGTCACTGCACAAGTACACAAGAGACCGCCGACTTCCCCAATACAGGGAAGTTGGCGGCGGGAGATCAGGGGAGAATATGACCGCATTTTCTCTACAGGCAATCTCACCTCTACTGGAGAGGGATCATCTATCTGGCACAAGAGAGCCCTACCCTCAACCACCTACCTCAACACCTCTGGAACAGCATCTCCACCGTGCCTCCTATAGCACCCACTTCACGCATGGGGTCAATCACAGACATGTCTGCCAATGAAGTTGAAGACATTCTGGGAAACTCCCAGGAGACCAGCAACATACCAGGTACCACACATCTCCTCTACAGTAAACACTATTCAATCCCAGATTGACTTTACCAAACGCAGTGGAGGTGCCACACACACCTCAGTTGACAATGGATCACCACCAGCTACACCCACACGCAGGCCTACCAGACACATTAACACTTCTTACAAGATCAAAAACTGGAGCCTCGCTGTTTGGGAAAAATGGTTGATTATGGGGGACTCCAATGTTGCTAGATTATCACCTTTTACAGTGCCTCTTTCATAGGTGGATAGCTTTCCAGGGCCACTTTCAGACACATACATGGGGTTTTGTCTAAAATGAATAGAACAATAGAACCCAAATGGCCCAGACATCCATAAAAGAACTGCAGAGGCTCCTAAGGATGTCCAAAATAAAATTCCCACTACATCCAACTACCAGTTTACTCCTGGGCTCACTAGGACTTTCTCTACTGAGAGTGATGGTATCCATTGGGCTCATGCCACAGCATCACGGCTACTTCATCATTGAAGCCAGCAGCTAAACTCATAGCCCCTGTGAACCTACATTCTCAGTAGTGGACAAAAATGTTATTAACCTGAGGAAAAAATTCATATCATCTCCAATTCTCCACACAGCCCGAATGTCACAAAATGTAGCATGATTGTATGCAAGCATATTATGAGGGTTGCTAAGTTTCATAAGGACTGGGTGAATACTTCAACAGTTATAGGCTTTAAAATCATATGGAATGTATCCGTGTAACCTGTAGCGCCCCTTTTAGACATAATGTCACGCAACTTGATAGGTGTCTACACAGTATTTTACAAATTGTGTATGCCAAATTTCATGAAGTTAGCTATTGCAGTTTTTGAGATATTGAATGTTGCTTGTGTAGCGTGCCACAGAGACCAAGGGTCACAAAAGTTGGGGTGCTTGTACAGAATCATATTATTAACAATGATATGAAGTTTGATTAAGTTTGGGTATATACTTAACAAAATATTAGCTTTGGAGTTTTACTGTTGCACGCCATAAATTAATTAGCCATTAACTTTGTAATCAACAGCCCTGCTAAAGTTCTTTTTTTAACTTTTCATTATCTTTGTCAATAGATGATGCATGCAAAGTTTGGTGAGAATTGGATGAATGGGTTAGGAGGAGTTGGTTTCGCTTTGAGGTGCAATTTTTTGAAATGTCTAGTAATTGATAAAGAAAATTACTGATAAAAATATTTTTTTTCAAATAATCAGTCTTTTTAAAATTAAGATTAAAAACACCACAAACACACAATTTTAAACAACTGTATTCTTTCAATTTTCATGAATATAAAACGAGTTCAAAATATCTGCGCATCAGCGATTACATTCATGAGCGCCAGTGGAGGAATTCTGGTTTGGCGCAAGAAATGAGTACCCAGAGATCTCATTGTGTGCTCTGAAACGGTTGGTTCCATTTGCAAATACATATCTGTGTGAAGCTGGATTTAGTGCAGGGTTTCCGCTTGAAAAAATTGGCACCGGACAACGTGACCGGCAGGTTTTCAATTTACCGGACAAATGTTTGAAATTCTGGTAAAATATCTGAATTTATTGATCTTAAAATGCTAAATAATATGCAGGCTATATAAGAATGGCATTAAAGCATGTCAATTTATAATAGTTTTATTGAAAGTGCCGTTTTTTCACTTTTTATGCAATTTGTGAAGTGTGCAGCAGCTGAGTTTTTGCTGCAGCATTGTTTTGATTCAGTTCTGCAGTAGTATTGTAAAACCTGGATCTTTCGAGGGTTTCGGATCATTCTGAGTCAATACGAGTCGGGTTGCGCGAGTCACTTGACCCAAAATGGCCCAAAGAGTGTTTCCAGTACATTCAGACATGCATAATAAAAAAACAAAGAACAGATTATTTCAGTTACCTGTTATTGCCATTCATCAGTTGGTTAAGTTTCGCTTCTCTATAGTGCATAAGTCAGTGAGTGGCTGTCAAGTCGGGTAGTACGTTTTGTTTCTCTGCCGAGTGAGAGAATGGTGCCATTCATTGATTATATATCAATCAAATGTGGTAGGACTCAACTGAACTGATTAAATAGACTCTAGATTCATAATTCTTGAGTCGTCTTCGATGGCCGGTTATATGAGCCGGATCCCGAATGTTTTTTTCCACCGCTATTCTGCAGAATAGAGAGAAACCTCTCTCTGCTGGCACACTGGAGACGGGGATCACGCAGCACGCAGACTATCTTGGCCAGTTTAGCACACTCCGGGTAGATTTAGCTGAAATCTCTGATAAGAACTTCGCAGACTGTTGAGAAGTTCAATCCTCCATAACCACGGAGCCCTGTCATTACATCGGTGGCGTCTCCTTGCGCACTTGATGAAATCCTTATTAACTTGGGACTGTAGCAGGAGCCGACTCGTCCTCACTTGAAATTTCTTTGCCAAAATGACCAATAAATTTAATAAAATTGTCTTGGCTTGGAGGGAATATTTACATTTTGACCGGTGGGGTTAAAAATAAGGGACATCGGCAGATTTTACCGGCCAGAGTCCGGTAATTACCGGATAACGGAAACACAGTTGTAAAGACAAACTCGCGTAACTGTACATGTGATCAGGGAAAATAAAATGTCACTTTGTGCAGTAATCAGGCTACTCTGTATTTGCAACACAAACATGATCAAAAACTAATTCAAGAACAAAAAATGTCTCTGGGGTTGCCAGAAATTTGTGATGTTAAAATGGGGTTACAACCCAAAAAAGGTTGGGAACCACTGACCTAGACCCATGCTTCTACGTGTTACCCCAAATCCACAAGGAGCCTGAGAAATGAAGCAAACCCCACAAAATTTCTCCTGGTAGACCATATCGTTTCTGACTGTAATAGTAAAATCTATTATACAGCAGTGTACTTGGGGCCTCATGTTCAAAGGTTGTAGGCGCACAAAAACATCCCGTATGTACTCGTTTGTGGAAAAGTTCAGATGTATCAAGAGTGAAAAGTCCGCAAATTAGTACATACCTCATGCGAATACCATGGCTGGTGTACACTGTCAGGCGTACACTGGCTTCTACAGATGTTGATCCTTTGGCGACACTTAGAGGTGATGCTGGGAAACTGTCATAATAAAAACAATTGTGATGTGAACATAAGATAAGATAAGGTAAGATAATACTTTATTGTCTGTTACACAAGGTTACAGAAAATTGTCTTTGACAAGGCTCCAGTCACAAGAAAAACATTCACACAGACATATACAAACAGGATATGGGGTGTTGAGGTATCAGCTGACTGCGGTGTTCATTTTGTGTTGTTCAGTATGGCTATTGCAGAGGGGATGAAGGATTTCTTGTAGATGTTTTTACGGGCCAGTGGTACAATAAAACGCCTGCCTGATGGTAGTAGCTGGAAGGAGTGATGGAGGGGGTGGGAGGGATCCTCTGTGATCAGGTTGGCTTTCCTGATCACAGAGCGGCTGTACAGCTCAGATAGGGGGAGATGGGGGGAGCCAGTTATTTTGGCAGCATGATTCACTATGCGTGACAGTCTTGTTTTGTGTTTGATGGTGAGTTGGTTGTACCAGGAAGAGATATTGAAAGTGAGAACTGATTCGATGAGGGAACGGTAAACCAAGTTTAACACCTCCTTCCTGACCTGAAAAGTTCTGAGTTTCCTGAGCAGGTGGAGACGTTGTCTCTTGAACATCAGAGACACACGAACAATTAACACACCCAGGGTCGCGGGGTCTGCTGTAGCCTATCCCAGCTGTCATCGGGCGAGAGGCGGGGTCCACCCTCGACAGCTGGCCAGTCTATCGCAGGGCTAACACAGAGAGACACTCACACCTACAGCCATTTTAGAATCATCATGTACGAAGACTTGCATGGATTTCCTTCTAAAATGTGGCGCACACTCAGATCTATTTCCTTTGTACATTCCAATCGAGTGCACATGTTGTACCTGACCCCTCCCTGTCCACGTCCCTTTTAAATATGCAACTCCCTGTCCACACCCCTTTTAAATATGCAAATTATATTTAAATTGACCCTGCACCTGAGATTACCCTTTCTGCATGATCAGAAAATGAAAACATAAGAATGAGTGAGACAGGAAAAAAGAACTTCACAGAAAGCGAATTGGAGACGCTAACTCACTGGAGTGGAGACAAACATGTCCTCTTTGACACGCTGTCCTCCACGCCCCACAATGTTGGTTAATTGCATTTGCGCATCACATATGATCTGTTTATTGATCAAACGAAAATGTTTGCTGTTGACATTTACAAATTCATCATATGATGGCGCTTTTATATCAATGTGTGTGCAGTCGATAGCTCCAATTGCATTCAGAAAACCAGTTCTCGCTGCAGATTGCGCTTTAATGTTGACCTGTTCAGATGCATTGTGGGAATTTGATATATCTGACTAACATGTGGATAACTCAGATGGCATGGCTCTGCTCAGGGTTGACTGGCACAGTCCCGATCGGTCGGACTAATAATTTTCACATTTATGATAGTTTCCCAGCATCACCTCTAAGTGTCTCGAAAGAATCAACATCCGTAAAAGCCAGTGTAGCCAGTGCGCCAGCCATGGCGTTGGCGTAGGCACATACAAGTTCCCTGACATTTCACTCTTGATACATCATGAAGTTAAATAACTGAGGTTCAGGAACAGGACCACGCCTCAAACACCCAATTACCCGCATCTGCCTATATAGACGCACCTAACCTCTCCTCGCCCGTTTTACTCAGTTCTCAAACGAGCGTTCAAGAGCACAGACACGATTTAAAAAAAACTAGATTACCTACACCATGGACCATGAGTTGGTCCTCAACACATTCGACAGCGAATCGTTCAACATCCCATCAATCATCCCTGATTCTCCTATTCCGTCTACTTCAATCCGTTCGCCTTGAGCTAGCCACCTCTCGCAAGTACGCTCCGTTGTCCAAGTTCCTCAAAACCTCGTACGTTATCCTCCATCCAGCGACTACGACCTTCCTTTTACACCTCCTCCACTCACCTGAGCCACATCCACCCTGAAACCACCGTAGCCAACCGGCAACAAGACGCCGTAACGGCCGCCCCTCTATTGGTTCCCCTCCAACCAGCACTCCTCCACACCCGACTACCATCGCAGAGTGGACAGTCGCTCGCTTCCAGCACGCCTCAATAAAGAAAGCCATTCCATTGCAGTAATAAGAAGGCAAAACTTTCGAACTGCTCCAAAACCTGAGGGAAGGAGTCTAAACAGATTGTGACCAGGGTGTGAGGGGTCTGTGGAGATTTTCCTGGCCCGCTTCCTGACCCTGGACCGGTACAGGTCCTGGATGGAGGAAAGGTCGGTACCAATGATTTAATTCCAGGCATCTTGCCACCAGAAAACCTTTTCCGTATTTCCTTGCTAATTTCCATTTCCTTCTAGCTCCCAGACGTTCTAATCAGCAGCTTCTCTCCATCCTCAGCCATCTTGATCTCGCCATCCGCATCGTTCCCCAACGCCAACCTTTCTTTTCCCACCTCCCATCACTGGCCTCTGCCGCTCCTTCCCTCCTCGATTCCTTCACCCTTAACCCAACCTGCAAAATGGAACTTAAAATGTGGACTCATTTCCTGTTTTCCGGAACAGTATTTCTTTTATGGATGACTTCATCTCCCAGCCCGATGACATCCAGCTTTGCACAGATGCAGTGCCCTCTGTCAGATTTGGAGGATAATACAGGAGTCTATGGTTCGCTTCTCAGTGGCCACCAGAAATGTCCTCACTGTCCCATTCCTCTGCCCTGTACGAGTTATACCCCATTGTCATTGCATCCCTTCTTTGGGGGCATGAGTGGTTAAAGGTTATTCCCATCCACTCTGACAACATAGCTACCACCAACATCATAAATAAAGGCCGTTCCAAATCCCTCAAAACAATACAATTCATGCGTAGACTCACTCTAATCTCAGCCCAACACCAATTCATCATACATGCAAGCCATGTTCCAGGTCAAGTGAACACGATAGCCGATTCTGTCTCGTTTTTCTTTCCAGAAATTCAGATCCTTAGATCCAGACTCGGATCCTCATCCAACTTCAGTCCCGCCGCTTTCAGCCACCACCTTCAATTAAGACCTCAGCTCCCCCACCTCGCGTCAGCGTCGCAAGAATCCATCTTAAACAACCTTTCACCCGCCATGCTTTCTTCATACTACACCGGTTGCTTTAAAGCTTTCATGCATCCCTTCATCTGCCTTTCTCTGCATTAGACGTTGCCTCATTTACTAGCTTTATAACGTACACCGATTCTATTCAAGAAATCAAAACATCTACCATCCAAGTCTACATCAGCGGTATCAGTTTCTTCATTGAACCTATCACTGGAGTTCCTTTCCCTACCATTTCCCATTCTCACGTCAGCATGTTAATCAAAGGCTTACGCAAGGCAGAACAGGTTACTTGTCCCCTCCTATCGATGAAGTCATGTTTCTTCTAGCTTTCTCGGGTTCCTGCGATGTTCTGAATTTACAGCTTCCTCATTCTCATACAATCCATCCCACCACGCCAGTCTTTCAGACATTTCCTTCTACCCTCCTGACACTACAGTGTTCAAACTCAAAAGAAGCAAGACCGACCAGCTGGGACTCTGCATCCTATCTACCTCTTCCATCTTAACTCCTTCCTAAGCCCGTTTGAACCCATGCAAAATATGTGAATGGACGACTAGCCCTCCATGCATGCCCTCTTGATCCATTATATACCGCCGAATTAGGTGAAGTAGCTACACGATTCTGGTTTCACCATAATTTTCACCAGGTTTTGGCCAGATCAGGAATTCCACATGACCGCAACTCCGGCCACTCATGCCACATCGGAGCCGCATCCACAGCTTCTTGTCAAGGTATGCCCAAACACCTCATCAAAATACTAGGAAGATGGACATCACAAGCCTACCATAGCTACATCTGTAAACACCAAGGAGCCGATACCTCCAGAGATATGCCCCCACCCTTATGCAAATATTTTCATGGCTGAATGGGAGAATACAGCTCTTCAAGCTTGCCCTAAAGTGCCTCTCCATTATTTTCGATATTTAGATAATATTTGGGGAATCTGGCATCATCAGAAAGAGAATTTTGATGTATTTCTGCATATTCTTAATAACCACAATCCTTCTATAATATTGAAAGAGGTGGTTAGCACTGATGCCTCACCCCGCGAAGGCCCCGGGTTCGAATCCATGGGCCCACTGGGCCTTTCTCTGTGGAGTTTGCATGTTCTCCCTGTGTCTGTGTGGGTTCTCTCCGGGTACTCCGGCGTCCTCCCACCTTCCAAAGGTGCTGGTTAGGTTAACTAAATTGGTCATAAGTGTGCATGTGAGTGTGAATGGTTGTCTGTCTCTCTGTGTCAGCCCTGCAGTAGACTGGCAACCTGTTCAGGGTGTACCCCGCCTCTCGCCCGATGACAGCTGGGATAGGCTCCAGCAGACCATGCAACCCTTCACAGGAATAAGTGATTACAGAAGATGAATGAATGAATATTGGAAGTCACAACCGATTTTACCTCTGTGGATTTTTTGGACACCACTACATATAAAGGATAGAATTTTCATAAATTGGATATTAAAATATATTTCAAAAAAAGCAGATACCCAGTCTTTACTCTATAAATGAAGTTACCATCCTAAACATACTTATGCGGAGATTGTCAAATCACAGCTGTTGAGATTTTACAGGGTCTGTAGAAGAGAGGAATATTTTAAAACAGCCACTAAAGTGCTGTTCTCTACAATGACCACAAGAGGGTACTCTCGCTCTTGGTTAAGAAAATCTCTCGGGACTCGGGCCTCATGTACAAAGACTTACGTGGATTTCCCACTAAAACGTGTCATACGCTCAGATCCAGAAGCACATTTCCTTTGTACATCCCAATCAACGTGGAATTGAGCGCACATGTGGTACCCGACCCTTCCCGGTCCACGCCCCCTTTTAAATATGCACATTATATTTAAATTGACCCTGCACCTGAGATTCCTCTCTCTGCATGATCAGAAAATGAAAACACAAGAATGGGTGAGACGGGAAAAAAGAAGAACTTCACAGAAAGCGAAAAAAAAAATCAGCTGCAGAGTTCTTTCAAAATTAAACCTGCTGACGACATTTTAAAATGACTCAGCAGATCATTGACAGATTAATATTAATTACATCTACCTATTGACATATTTATTCAAACGTGTATAAATAAAAGAAAGTTGCTTCATGTGACTGCAGATGTTTGTTCACCACCCCTAACAGAAGTGACAAACTGCTCATGTCTGGTCTCATAAGAAACAGGGTAGTTTTTTTTCTTTCAGGAAATGAGGAGGTTGCAGCAGTTGTACCCAGAGACACGGCTGGTTTGAAGAAACCACGTGATGAATCATACTTCCTCTAACAGTCAGGCTGTCAGTCTCTGCGTCTTTTCTTTTGTGATCAGAGACATACAGAGATGGCGGGGACAAGGTAAGATCATATTCACAGATTTGGTGGCTTATAATATTTTCAGATATTTTAGTTTAATGACTGTTTTGGCTTGGTATCTGTCCACATCTTTCTCCACATTAATAATGGCCTTAAGCGTTCACTCATGACTTATCATACAATGCAAACATGTTGAACATCGACACAAATTAAGTAATTCTATATAAATACTGATGTTGGAAGACAATCTTACAGTGAAATCTTCTAGATTCAGAAAACATCTCATTTTCACATTATATTATTAGGTCAGAATGATATTTCATGCATGACTGAAGTCCTAGCTTCCGTTGTTTGGAGGGTTGTACTTTGTTTCCGGTTTATGAACCTTCACTTCTGATCATGATATATCGAGGCC
>NW_028181526.1:50000-59911 GCF_963514085.1 Chelon labrosus
AGTCTATGGTGCTGCAGGAATCTGACCTCCCTCAGAAACCTGTAAGTTGACCACAAAGAGCCACTCTACCAGGGTGCAGTCATAACTTTAACTGATATTTTCTTTTGTAGATTTCTCGTCATCGCAGGAATCAGTCTCAACACAACGTTATTGGTGCAGGAGCTGCCACGTTGGAACCGTCTGTGAGAACTAAATTTATGTTGTATAATCACAATTATCTCATCCTAAAACAGCTACACTGTACTAGACAGATTTAAAACTCCTACCTCCATCACATTAGTGGCCTCGTCTGTCTCACCTTGGCTTATTTTCCTCTGTTGTAAAACAGTTCTTATTGTGGAACAAACACAACTCAGTTATTTGAAACAGGTGAATTCAACTGCAAAGGTGTCAAAATCATTGTGATTCAAGATTTCTTTAGAAATCAATAAAGAAAAATCAATAAAAAATCTCCCTCTCTCACATAATAAAAAAATCTAAATGGACAAAATGTGAAGGAATATAGCAAATGAAAACGGTTACGAAAAAACATTCTGGATATAGAAACTACAGTAATAAATAGAAATCAGCCTATGTACAACAGTGCAATGTACAGTTGCAGCTTGGGTTTACCCAGTAAGGTGCAAAGGTGCAGTAAGGTGCAGATAACTCAGGTTAGAGCCCTTGAGTCTTTTATGTTACGAAGGCAGGTGAGGTAGAGTCCCTCTGTGATGGGTGGGTTAATAGACAGGGGGCAGGGTTCAGCACCCTGACAGCCTGTTGGACAAAACTATTCAACAGTCTGGTGGAGCAGGCCTGAAGGCTCCGGCACCTTTTCCCCGATGGCAGGAGACTGAAAAGGGGATGTAAGTGGTAGGAAGGGTCACTGGCAATGCTGATGGCTCTGCGAGTGAGGCGGGTGAGGAAAATGTCTGTGTAGACCCTAATGCAGACAGATTCCAAACGGGTTACCACGGTTCTTTCACTCATTGTGGATTCAATCTGCTCCTCTATAAATGCCTGATTGATGGAGATCTGCTGAGAAAGTAAATGGCCTTGTTTTTCCATAGAGCTTTTCCACCTATTGGTACTCAAAGCGGTCTTTACAGACACATCTACCCATTTGCTCACACAGGCACACACACATTCACACAACTGGGGGTTCAGTGTCTTGCTCAAGAACACTTTGGCATGTGGCACTATCCGGGGATTGAACCCGATAACCCTCTGGTTCGTTTACAACCCTCACTACCTACTGAACCACAGCTGCCCCAGAGAAACACTGCTGGCTTCTTAGTGAAATAGGTTTTTTAAGTTACTTTTTTTAGCCAAACGTCAACTCTGGTAGTCCTAGAGTCCTGGTAGTTACAAACTTATTTCACAGTTTCTGCAGCCACTGTGCTTCTGGTAAAAATAATTTCTCTCACATTTTTAACCCTGACCCTGATCTATGCATCACCTCGGGTTTATTACAGAGATCTGGAATGTTCTTGGATTTCATGGCTCAGGTTTCGGTACTTGCATGCGGCTGGACTTAGGGGGATCTTAGGTGTGTGCTTTTCTAAACACACATCACAACAGTTTGAAACTCTGAACAGAATTAGAGATTTCTGTTTGTTTTGAATGCATCTGCAAAAATGCCTAAAACTATGCCAATTTTACTCTTATGAAAATGAAATGTCCAACACAGCCAAAGGCTCCAATTAGTTCCTGAAGCTCCTGAATGTTCCACTAATATGCGTTTCCAGGTGGAGTTGAAAAGTGAACACTTGAATGTGGCTAAAATCTCAGAGTGTGGTAAAAAGCAGAGGAAGAACTGGGCTTTGATGTGGACAGTGCTGACTTCAGACCAGCTGCTGTTCTATAAAGACAAACAAGAAATTGCTCTGGTAAGAAAACACTTCCCCTAACCATAGTTTCTACCATATGTCTAATGAATCTGAAGTGCATTTCTAGCTGAGCTCTGTAGTTCTGCAGTTCCTTTATGCCTTAACATTGTCTGGGGTGGACCTTTGACATGTGTCCGCTGTCATTATGTTTAGAAACCAGGAAGTAAGACAGATGCGGTTCAGCTGTGTGGAGCAGTTATCGAGTGGACGACAGAAAAATCCAGCAAGAAAAATGTCTTCCAGGTAACAAACATGAACTATGGTTCTTATTAAATAATGACGTGATGCCTTGTAAAAATAAATAAGATTCATATTTACATGTTTACCAAGTCATTCTAACCCTCAAGTACCAGACTTAACTGATCCTATTCATCTGTTCCAGATTACAACAAACAAAGGAAGTGAATACCTTGTCCAGGCTGACAGTTTCCCCACTGCCAGCAAATGGTACGACTCCATCAGAAAGACTGTCGACTCTTCAGTAAGAACTCAAACTTTAAAAATGACTCTTATTTTTTATTCTTGATTGCCTGTAGGGTTTAACAATTAGAAAGCACCCCCTATTGTCCAGTCAATAGTCCAAAAACCAAAGATATTAAGTTCAGGAATACATTTTTTAAAAAAAAGAACTTAAAATCGGACTCACCGACGAATAAAAACTTTTCACAAAAAGATATTCCAACACAAATTATTTGTGACATAAAGGTCTTCTTTGTTGAAACCATTTCTGTCCAGACTAAAGAAGACAGAGGTTTCTCCCTGCGGAGGTCAAACAGCACAGAGTTCCTTCCCAGACACAGCTCCCTACCAGGACATGGCTCAGCCTCTCCCAACACCAAGCAACGCAACCCTGTCCACAGACGGTCCATCAGTAAGTACTCAGACAAACCATTGCAAACTGTGTGTGTAATATATATATGTGTGTGTGTGTGTGTGTGTGAAGCTTAAAATAATAATTTAAAATAATTTGGAGCCTAAAAGGCCAGGTTTTTCCTTCAAAAGCTGAATTAGTGCTTGAAGTTTTAGCGAGCCACATCATTTAGTTTAGTTCAACAAATCTTTCTTTGTTTAGTGCCACATCTGACTCAGCATGTTTTAACTTTCTGACTTGTATGTGTGAACACGTGTTACTTAAATTGATTAGTACAGCTAAACTGAATATTTTGTAGAATATTTTTATTTTACATTCCATTTGGTCAGAATCTCAGAAACACAAATGTACTGAACCTTCTATGTATGATTAATCATTTTCTGAGTAGACAGTTAGTTGTTACCTTACAACCTGCATCATTAATCTCTCAACGTCTGATTCAAACAGTTTCTATTTTTACATATTTTAAAAATGTATGATGAAAGAATTAATTGCAAGCTTTACTGTAACTTACACCTGATAATACTATTCATCGGGTTTCAGGTCTTTTTGAGAACGTTGTATTGTATTTTCAGCATTCAGTCTGTCAGTGGTTTAATATCGACACATCAATCTATTCGATCCAAATCAGCATATTTATATAATTGACTATATAGACGTGCTATATAGACAACATCAAAGCACCTGCTGTAATCCTAACTCATCTACAAACTTTACCAACTGGGTCATTGGTATAGAGGGACAGGAGGGAAAAGCAGTGGACAGAGGACACGTCCCTGGGCACAGCATTGATTATCGTCCTTAAACCAGAAGTGATGTTTCCCAGCCTCCCTTGTTGCGTAGGGTTCGTTAGGATACAATGAGCTGGGTGTGTAAGAAAGACTTTAAAAATAATAATACTGCAGAATGTGGGGGGGGGGGGGAGCATGTTGCTTCATAACTGCTGGATTTGAGAATATATTATGCACTACCTAAAATGATGACATACACTACATTGCCAAAAGTATTCACTCACGCATCAAAATAACTGAATTCAGGTGTTCCAATCACTTCCATGGCCACAGGTGTATAAATCAAGCAAGACTGCTTCTACAAACATTTGTGAAAGAATGGGTCGCTCTCAGGAGCTCCACAGTCAACTGTCAGTGGTATGATAACAAAGTGGAAGCAACTGGGAATGACAGCAACTCGGCAACAAAGTGGCAGGCCACGAAAAATGACAGAGCGGGGTCAGCAGATGCTGAGGAGCGTAGTGCTCAGAGGTCATCAACTTTCGGCAGAGTCAATCAATACAGACCTCCAAACTTCGTGTGGCCTTCAGATTAGCTCAAGAACAGTAGAGAGCTTCATGGAATGGGTTTCCATGGCTGAGCAGCTGCATCCAAGCCGTACATCACCAAGTACAATGCAAAGCGTCAGATGCAGTGGTGTAAAGCACGCCACCACTGGACTCTAGAGCAGTGGAGACGTGTTCTCTGGAGGGATGAATCACGTTTCTCCATCTGGTAATCTGATGGATGAATCTGGGTTTGGTGGTTGCCATGAGAACGGTACTTGTCTGACTGCATTGAGCCAAGTGTGAAGTTTGGTGGAGGGGGGGTTATGGTGTGGGGTTGTTTTTCAGGAGCTGGGCTTGGCCCCTTAGTTCCAGTAAAAGGAACTCTGAATGCTTCAGTATACCAAGAGATCTTGGACAATTCCATGCTCCCAACTTTGTGGGAACAGTTTGGGGATGGACCCTTCCTGTTCCAACATGACTGAGCACCAGTGCACAAAGCAAGGTCCATAAAGACATGGATGAGAGAGTTTGGTGAGGAAGAACTTGACTGGCCAGCACAGAGTCCTGACCTCAACCTGACAGAACATCTTTGGGATGAATTAGAGTGAAGACTGAGAGCCAGGCCTTCTAGTCCAGCATCAGTGTCTGACCTCACTAATGAGCTTCTAGAAGAATGGTCAAAAAAATCCCATAAACACGCTCCTAAACCTTGTGGAAAGCCTTCCCAGAAGAGTTGAATCCGTTATAGCTGCAAAGGATGGACTGACGTAAGTTAATATGTGTGTAAAGGCAGATGAGCGAATACTTTTGGCAATATAGTGTAGATACATTTACAGACCGATGTGCTGAAAAGAACTGGACAAAAACTCTTATTAAAAGTTTGTTGTTTTTTTAGACATGTTCAGCAGCTCAAAGCTGAAGCACAGCGCCTCAGACAGCGCTGACAAAAACGGAGTGAAAAACAGACTGAAGAAGTTCATCATCAGACGTCCGTCCATGAAGACGCTACAGGAGAAAGGCCTCATCAAAGGTTTCTACTCGTTCTTCATTTATTCCTTTTGACGTAATCTTTGAGAAGCAGCTTTAAGGTTACTAAACTCTATGAAAGGACCCCTTTTTACGAAATAATGGAGTTTATTTTCATGTCTTCTACCTAATTTCAAACAAATGTGTGTGTAAAGTTCTGACAGGTTAAAGTCAATGTCAGGATGTAAACAAACATTAGTCTTGGTTTTGAATAAGTATTAGCTGAGTAGAAGCTGTAAAACAAAGAGAATTTGCTTTATATGTGGCAGTAGAATAATGATTATTGTTCCTGTTAAAATGTCCGTCTCAGATCGAGTGTTCGGCTGCCATTTGTTGACTCTCTGCAAACGTGAAGGAACCACAGTACCGACGTTTGTTAAGATCTGTTTGGAAGCTGTTGAGAAAAGAGGTACAAAAGCTGTACACGAAAACGGAACACACATTCAGAAGACACACTTCAATTATGTATATAGATATTTGGGTTTGGCTTTGCTTCATCTATATTTGCATCAACTGTGTTTCTATCATCAGGTCTGGAAGCTGACGGGATCTATAGAGTCAGTGGAAATCTGGCCACAATCCAGAAACTTCGCTTCATTGTTGATCAAGGTTGGTTCAACACAAACCTTTTTCTGTCTTTATTTCACAGCAACTGTTAAATTCTTCAGCACATTGTATTCAGAAAATAAATTTGCAATGTAACCCAATGAAAAATTATTTAATTCTACTTGTATAATGATGAAATGTTAGTTGATAAATATGCAGAATGCATCACTAATTAAAGTGACTGTAGTAGAGACGTGTCTCAGTGCTAGTAGCGGTTGATGTCACAAAATAGCTATATTCTGATTTAAACAACTGAGTTGGCCTCATACACGTACACTAACAGAATTTCCTAATGATGACGTGACACAAAATGTTTAGCTGTAGAGTTTTGTTAATTCATGACAACCATGTGAACTAGAGCAACAGATCGATCTGAGCCCACTTCATTACTTCACCATAGCCCGACAAACTACTGCTTCCATCAGAGCGCAAAGTGTGATGTTTGCATTAATTCAACATAAATGTTGTTAAGTTTGTCTGTTTTGTTTTGGCCCTGCAGAGGAGGACTTTGACCTGGACCACAGTCAGTGGGAGGACATCCATGTCGTCACTGGAGCCCTCAAAATGTTTTTCCGAGAGCTGCCGGAGCCATTGTTCCCTTTTAAGTTCTTCGAGTCATTTGTGGAGGCTGTCAGTGAGTAAAAGCTGATAAACTAATCCCTCAGTTTGAAATTATTTTTACCTGATTTACAATAAACAACTTTTAGACATCCTGCACAATGCTTCCTTTTAAGAAAGTCAAAACAAGGGCAACTGGACTTGTAGAATTTCTTGAAGACTTTTCATTCATGTAGCTTCTGCAGTTCTGAAGGACTGGTGTGGAGTTGAGGTTTAAACAGGAATATCTGTGAGTGTAACTCATTAGAAACTCATAAACTACAGCCTGCCAGATGATCACCCCTAGATGGAGGAGACCATTTCACCTTTTCCTCTTCCTCCAATGAACCATCATCATCAGAGGCTCCAGACTAACAGTATAAACTACTTTGTCACAGGAGTCTAAGATGAGTAACACCCACAGACACATTTAAATCCTAATTAAACATCAACTCCCCACCAGTCTTTCAGAACTGAAGAAACTACTTGAATGAAACATCTTCAAGAAACTCTACAAGTCCAGTTGCCCCCGTTTCAGCCTTTTTGGGTAAACTATGACCTGGACGACTGAGAACCTTCACAGACATATTATTCAGTCTTAATGCACTTTCAAAACAAGAAAGGGTTTCGTAGATATGCAAATCAACTCATACAGTAAACGACAAGACATGCACATGAAAATACAAAGCTGTACACATGTTGAATTTAAATGCTAATGCAATCTGAACAGAGATCAAAGAGGTGAAACAGAAAGTGCAGACTGTGAAGAAACTGGTCCAGCAGCTGCCCAAACCCAACCAGGACACCATGAAGCTGCTTTTCAGCCACCTGCACAGGTAGATCTACACACACACACAAACCATATGAAAGGAAAACTTGACCAAAACATCTAGTTCATAATCTGTAAGATAACTCACTTATTTGATCATTTAAGATCAAAGTTACCTGGGAGTTACCTGGTGAGAATGGAACTAATAAACAGCTGGCATTAACCACATTTGCAACAACAACAGCACAAGGTGTTGACCTGGCCTCCACATTCACTAGATCCCAAACTGATCAACTATCTGTGGGATGATCCACAGAGGCCCCTCCCCTCAAAGGCCCCCACTAACAACATTGTGTTGCTAGAAACCACAGGACACCCTCAAGGTTAGATTATGCTTCCGCGTAGTGATCACGCAATGGTCACGCAATGGCCACGCAGTTGCTCAGACGCAGTCGTGAGACCGTGATGGTTCTGCGTGGGGTTTACGTGTCGAAATGCATGCCACACCGGTAGAGGGCGCTATGGTTTTTTGTGACCGACCGACCGACACTCTTGTGACTATCTCGCCTCGTTATTTACCTTCCGGATTTTGCCGTAGTCACAGTGTACGATGGACACCGAGACAGAGAAATTATCTCTATTATATTATATTATAATGTATTATATGTATTATAACAAATTATTCAAGCAGAGGAAGAAATACTTCTATTGCAAATTAGGGCACGACAAAGGAGACAATTATGTTTATGAGTGGAAACCGGAAAAGCTGTCTCCAGCGGATGTAGTTAGCGGACCAATCACAGCCAATGCCGCTGCGTTGCCGCTGCGTTGCTGCTGCGTTGCTGTTGCGTCGCCTCGACGCGCGTCGAGGATTTTTGGGAGGTGCGCGTCTGGCCCTTGCGTAGGACGCACGGGGGTCCGCAAGGACGCAATAGGTCCGTAATAGGTCCGTACGCACGGACGCGCTGTGTTAACGCGGAAGCATAATTTCGGCTTCAGAAGGCCCATGTCCATTCTCTGATGAGTCACCACAAGGGAGACCTACACAATATTAGGATCTTCAATCTTTGTAATCACTGATGTGCTGTGTTTGCCCAAGTACTCACTAGATGGCAGCAATCACAGCAGAAATGGGGCAAAGAATTGGGCGTTATTGATCGTATTGTAATCTTGTTAAAATCCTTGAATGAATTATAACATAGTGAATATCATGGACTGTCGAGATTACTGAAATAAATATACTGAAAAAACTGGAGCTTTTTGGTTGACTAGCAGAAACAATAAATCTGTTTGGTTCATTAATTAAGTAATTTGTTTGATATTCGTGTCATTTTGATCTTTGGGGGTTTGAGGGTCTCATTAACTTAGAGTGGGTCCTACTCATCCTCTATTGTATTATATACTGTGCGTATAACACACTATACACACTGATGCATTCTCATTTTGGACTAAAAAAGTCTTTGGTACTGAATGTATTCTGCGAGTCAGACTTTAACATCTGTGAAGCTGTTCAATTCAATTCAATTTTATTTATATAGCGTCAATAACAATACAAATCGTCTCAAGACGCTTTACAAAAACCCGGCCTGAAACCCCCAGAGCAAGCCTGAAGGCAACGGTGGCAGGAAAAACTCCCTTTTAACAGGAAGAAACCTCGAGCAGAACCCAGCTCATATGGAGGGACCATCTGCCTAAGGCCAGCCGGGTACAGACAGAAGAAAGAGAGAAGAGAACAGCAAAGAGAGAAGAGAACAGCAAGATAAACATGCATCTGTCATAGATACACATATCTGACTAAAGTGTACATGTGGAATCTTATGATATAAACTGATGATGTTACATGACAGTTTGAAAATGTAAGAGGAATCATAGGCAGGTTGGAGAATTGTTCATTCAGGTAGGAGTGGATAACTGCAGGATTCCATGAAGACTGGGCAGGCTGATGAGACCACGACAACAGATGTAGTATAGAGCTCCACAGGAAACACACCACTCCAGGCCAGAGATACTCACAAGAAGAGGGGGGAAGAGGGGGGAAGGGGGGGAAGGGGGGTGGGACACACACAGCAGTAAACATTCTACATAGTAATAGCACAGAATTGTATGACTAGTAGTATATAGGAAATTAGAGGGCAAGAGCTCTGTGCCAGAGAAAAGAAAGTGGAGGATGCGAGAGAGGAGAGAGAAGAAAGAAGGAGGACATGTGTTTGGTGCATCGTCCCCCAGCAGCCTAGGCCTATAGCAGCATAACTAAGGGATGGTTTAGTCCAGCCCTAACTATAAGCCTGATCAAAAAGGAAAGTCTTAAGCCTGACCTTAAAAATAGAGAGAGTGTCTGCCTCCCGAACCCAAACTGGGAGCTGGTTCCACAGGAGAGGAGCCTGATAGCTGAAAGCTCTACCTCCCATTCTACTTTTTGAAATTCTAGGAACCACAAGTAGGCCTGCACTTTCAGATCGAAGTGATCTGCTGGGATGATATGGTACAATAAGGTCTTTAAGATACGATGGAGCTAGGCCTTTAAGGGCCTTGTATGTAAGGAGGAGGATTTGGCATTGACCTTGACTTTTTCCTGTGTTTTTCAGAGTTCTGGACTTCTCCAAGAAGAATCTAATGTCCACTCAGGGCATAGGTATCGTATTCGGCCCAACACTGATGTGGCCTGAGCTGGATGCAGGAAACATGGCAGTCAACATGGTGTACCAGAACCAGATTGTGGAGTTCATCCTTATCGAGAGCCGAGTGATCTTCGACATAGACGGGAAGTAACAGGTTTTGGGTTGGACCAGAACATCTGACAGACTCAAATTTATCAACTATTTTAGTGAAGTAGTTTATGGTTTGGGTTCAGGATTAAAAAAAAAAAAAAAATCGTTGATTTCTACTGTAATAAAT
>NW_028181525.1:0-9000 GCF_963514085.1 Chelon labrosus
CCATTTGGCTCTACTATTTTTGTGCTATTCCACTTCCCACAAGGGCAAAGTAGTGTGCAGAGCAAAAGTTTAACTACTCCACCCACTCAATACTCAGGGGCTCACATACTCGGTCAGACAGAAACGTACGTATGCACACACACTGGTCAAGAATGTGTGGCAATCTGTGTGTACGAGGCTGCTTGAGATTGCTCAGCTACCCCCAATTACATTGCATTACCACAGCAGGTCAGAAGAGATTTGGAGGCAGACAGACTAAGTGGAATCTAGGGTGAGGTGCAGTAACCAGTGGCACTCAAATTCAAGTGACCGATAAGTGCTTTGCATCCCTAACGCCGGGCCCTAACACATAAAAAGTGGTCAAAAAGGGAAGGTGCAAAACTCTTAAAAATTCAACACAAAATAAAGATCACATGTAGAGCAGCTTGCACACCTTGGTCGAAAAACCTCAGCGAAACAGCCTGTGCGCCGAGATAGAATTGGAAATGAGCAGCAACAAACAAGCAAGGGTACAAAGGCGTAGGTGATTTGAAAAGCAACAAATGTTTGTCATTCGTGCATCGTTGAACAACACATGCTCATTTGCTGTGCTGCATTCTGAAATTCGGTTTATCTAAAAATGTTGAGTGTTTTTCTTTCTGCAGAGGCTCTGTCTGCCTGAAATAAACAGGGTAAGCAATTTTATTTGTGTTCAAACATAAAAAAAAACGTACCATTGGACTAATTTACATTATTCTTGCTTTCAATGATTGGTAAATGTTTCCTTAGGCACTTCTTGTTGCAAGGTTTATGGGTGAGTACTTTGACTAAGTACAAAAAATAGGTGAACAGCAGTATTACATTTAGAAGAAAATGTGTTTGTCAAACAACTGTACTTTTTTATCACACATAAGTTGACAAGCAAATGCTGGGCTCATAAATAAATTAGAATGCTGTTATGACATATTCATAACTGTCTTCAACTGCGCTCTTTGTCAGGCCCTCATTTTCATTCTGCCTTCCTCTTGGACTTAAATAATGAGAGGATTGTTTTCCTCTTCCATCTAATCATCTTAATTTTGATAGCATTTCCTTCTTCATACAACAGCTCTTTGCATTTCAGCTCCCATCACAACTGAGCCGATGGGACCAAATCAGAACTGAAATCAAATTAAGGGCCATTGTCAGCGTGTGCGGTTCTGTCACTGCCATGAAAGGAGGGCCACACCGAAGAGATAAAGAGAAATTCAAATACGCTGGTTTGGCATGAAAGACAATAAGAGAGCTGCGTGGGCGAGGGATTTCTTTCTCAAATTATTCATGTGAGAAACCTCACCTACGTGGATACAATTGGAAATAATCAACACATATCCTTGATGCAACGTCTTCTTGTGATTCACACAATAAATATACAGCCACTTTTAATGAGCTTCAAAATAGTTTTTCAAATATTGTTTGAGCTCATAACAATCAAGTATAACATTTTAGCTGCCTGTGTTTATATGTATTTATATATATATTTTTTACTTAAATATGGCGAGTAGGGATTAATGGCTTTTGTGAGGAGAATGATAAGCATCTCTTTTTATGGCCTCAGCTGAATATACAGAGTTTTGGCCTAGCAGATGTCTCAGTGTGATTGGACAGCAGTTAGGCAGCCGTCAGAAGACACTGCATGATAATTTTGCCTGCCCTGCAGTGACATGATAATAATGCACTCATATCCTGCTGTGAGCCAACTGATCGGCTGACAGTCAAGCACAAAAGGGCCTGAATTCATTAGTAACGGGGAGCTGCTTTTGCAGACCCATTCTACATACAGAAAGCAATCTCTGGTTACACATTCATAAATTTGAACTACTATGGGGGAAAAATTTGTACTTCTATGAAACAAGAGTTTGCACTTCATTTCATGGCCCAACCCTCACCTCTAACATTATGATAAATATTCCATACTGGTAAATAATGGATGAGTCAATAACACTGTATCAGTTTCTACATAGCCCTCATTACTCATTACACACTCACATACTCAAATGTGCTATATCCCAGCCATACCCCTAAGCAATTAGTTGCTCTAAAATATCAGGGGGCTAGTTATTCAGGCATGTATTTCATAGTTTTATTGGTTTATTCAGAGCCCTGGATGCAGACCAAGCTATAGCAAACACAGCCTCTGCAAATCCCCAAGCTCCTCTGCAGTCAGCAAAGTAATTGGGGAGGGAGTCCCAAAGGGTCCTCACATACTCGCATACTGCTGAAGCCTTTGCTACCGACAAGTTGAAATGGCAATAGAGGTAGATAGGAGTCAGTGTTTGTTTGTATGTGTGTGCGTATGAACGATGTAAGCAGGAGGTAGCTTGAGTACTCCGTGTGAAAAGGCCTGCAGTTTTTAGACATTCGCCGGTTGGCAGGGAAACCATCTGGTTCCCCAACCCCCCAGGAACAATGCTCACGGTTACACATGTCTGTGGGGATGTCAAGCTCTGCCCATAAGGATGGGTGGTTGGTGGTAGGGCCGTACAGATTCCAATTTAAGCCTCTGCTGCTCAAAATTAGTTAATTAACTCTATCTCTCACACAGAGAGAAACTTCCTTTGTAAGTAATTCTTCCATTCATCACAATCCGACTCCTTTATTCTGAAGCTTTGCCAACTATCAGCTTGTGAAATTAGCAAGAACAGTTCAATGTGGGATAAAAAAAAGTTCCTTAAGTGAATCCATAACACTAAATAAGCAATAACAGTGACAATGGGATGAAGCAAATCTTGGAATTAGAGGCATGGTTTAAAAATACACCACAGCTTTCAACCATATGCTTTGTCTGCACCTGCAACTTGGCTGATAAACTTGAGAATACTGAATACTGAATACTTGAGAATGCTTAGACATTAATTATTTTCAAAATCAATGTACCTAACTTATCCAACAAAGATTGCCAGTTACAGATTCCTGTCAAACAAACAAACAAAGTCTGCATCCCTTATCAAAACAGCATAATGAGATTTCGTATTTTAAATGAGATAATTTCTCAATGCCGTGAATATACACACGCACACAGACATAGACGGGTATCTCATATAGCGAGATGAATGCCATTACTTAGGCATCTCAATTAAAAACAATTCAAAAAGTTTCCTCTCGCTCACCGCTTTGCTGCACCCATGCACCAGTGCCACATACGTCAAATCCAGCAGAAACATCAATGTCGACCCAATGAAATGGCAAAAATATACAAAAAAGATGTAATTCATTGTACTCACCAGAACTTAAGAAACAATTTAGAGTTCTTCTCAGAGCCTGTCAGCCAAGGGTAGCACTCATAGTCGCTGTCCTGAAAGTTTTCCCAGCTGGGTCAGGCTAGCTAGCTACGGGATTGGGCGGCCTTTCCTCACACTATTCAGCTTTTCCTGGAAAGTCCGCCGTGAAACTGGCTTTCTAAGAAGATCTCCAACCAAATCAATAGCATCTCCTCCTTCGCCATCGTGATTTCAGAATATAGCTATCAAAATATTAACGGGGACGATTTGGTCGTACAGCTCAGCTCGCAACAGATGAAGATGAACCGCTAGCTTGGCTTAAATGGAGTGGCTCTCTGACCCTCCAATTAGAGGATGCAAAAACGCTGACAAAAAATAGAATAAGGTAGACAAGAGAAAGTATAGAAAAAAGTAAATACGTTAGGGTACAAAAAATGTACATACTGCATCAGGTTTAAGTAGCTCACCAAAAATTGAAAAAAAAAACTAAAACCAGCCCAACAATGGGCTGCGGCCCCATGGTTAAGAATCACTGGTTTAAAGGCAATGCTACAAAATACTAAGGAAATGTATGTAAACTTCTGAATTTGAAGAAAGTAATAAAAAATTCTCTAAGAAATTCTCTCTCTCATTATTGTGGCATTTAGCAAATAGAAATAATTTTGGTAATCCAACTGACCTAAAACAGGAGAGGTTTAGTCTGATTTAACTTCAGACAGTGTATGTAAACATCTGGTTTCAACTGTGTATAAATATATCTATATATATATATGTATGTATGTATGTATGTATACATGTATCATGCTCTTGTATGTCCAAGAAAAGAAGCTAAACAGCAGTGCTAAGAAAGTCCCAACTGTCTCATACAGTGTTTCAGAAGGGTTGTTCCTGATGTTTGTTTGGCCAACATCTAGCAGTCCCCCACCTGCTCCACTGAGTCCAGAGGACAACCCAGGATGGAGCTGGCCCTCTTGATCAGTTTGCCCAGTCTTTTTTTGTTTTTTGTCCCTCTCCATGACTCCGCCACACCAGCAGACCACAGGGTAAAAGGTTGCCGTTGCAACCACAGTGTCATAAAATGTCCTGAGCAGTGTCCTACACACCCCAAAGGACCTCAGTCTCCTCAGCAGGTGGAGGCGACTTTGGCCCTTCTTGTATAGGACATTAGTGTACTTCCACCAGTCCAGGTTATTGTTCAGGTGAACACCCAGATATTTGTATCCATCCACGATGTCGATGTCCAATCCCTGGATGTTCACCAGTGCAGTTTGTGTTGCCTTCCTTCGGAAGTCAATCACCATCTCCTTTGTCTCTGTGGCACTGTGTGAAGGTGACTGCGTTCACACCAGTCGACAGACACACAGCTGTGAAGCGTCACATACTGTGGTCTGTGCGTGAGGGAGTCGATGGTCCATGCAGTTAGCTGGCTGTTTACCCCTGCTCCCTCTAGCTTCCAATTGAGCAGCAAGGGTTGTATTGTGTTAAAAGCATTGGAGAACTAAAACAACGTGACTCTCACAGTGCCTCTGGGCTCCTCAAGGGGCAAGAGTGATCTGTGCAGAAGGTAGATCACAGCGTCATCCATCCCAGTGCTCGGTTTATAAGCAAACTGCAGGGGATCCATCTCCGGGCTCACCAGGGGTCGGAGGTTGTTCAGAATCAGCTGCACTGTCTTGGTGGGCACAGTGTTCTCCACGCAGAAGTTAATGTAGTCGGTGATGCAGTGGGTCAGACTGTCTGTGTCCTCCTCATCAAAGGAACAGTGTCATTACAATGTATTTCAAGCTTCAGCCGCCTGCTGTTTTAATTTTGAAGGCCCAGGCAGATTTCTTTTACTCCAGCAACACGTGATGGCTCAAATATCATCGAATAAAAGCTCTAATGCAAAGTTACACTGCCAGAAACACCGCAATTGAGAGACAGAAAAGCCATAAATAGAAAAAAATAGGCTATTGGGAACGATTTAATAAGATTAATGGAAAATATTAAAATGTCAGTGAGTGATTTTGATAAAGTTTAGGCCAGCAGAGAAGGCTTTGCTGGCCCTGACGGCCCACCACTGGAGAAACTAAATGAAGAGGCTAAAAGGAGAAGCTAAAGCACTGCGCAAATCGAATGGCGAATTGAAATGGCAGTGTGAAAATAACAACGAAAACGTGAAGAAAAAGTGCCCTTTAAAATGTCTTTTTAAAATCTGAATACTAATTATGTGATTTATTGATGGATCAATCATTCATTTGAAAATATTTTTTATAGATGATCTATTGGACGTCCATTAAAACACAAAATGATAAACTTATTAAAGTACTTTTATTTTTTACATTGATAGGTATATTTATAATCAGATTAAGTAAGAATAAGAATAAGAAAAACCTTTATTTGTCCCACAATGAGGAAATTGCAGTTTGCAACAGCATACAGAAATGGCAGAGACTGCACAGATTGAATAGTCAGATTTTGCACAGACTGGTGTAGCTGGGTTATAAAGTTATTACACCTTGTGGTGTAATAATATTGCACATATTAGGAGTGCTCATTTTGAAGCCTAACAACAGCAGGAAGGAAAGACCTTCTGTATCTTTCCTTCACACATCGAGGGTGAAGGAGTCTGTCACTGAAGCTGCTCCTCAGTCCTGTCAGGTCACCATGCAGGGGGTGGGACTCATTGTCCAGCATGGAGGGCAGTTTAGCCAGAACTCTCCTGTCACCCACCTCCCTCACTGAGTCCAAGGGGCAGCCCAGGACAGAGCTGGACTTCCTGATGATCTTATCCAGCTTCTTCCTCTCCCTCTCTGTGATGGCACTGTTCTAGCAGATCACTCCGTACAGGATGGCTGATGCCAGTCATAGAAGGTCTTCAGGAGTGCCCCTTTCACTCCAAAAGACCTCAGTCGCCTCAGAAGGTATAGAGCCTGCTCTGTCCCTTCCTGTAGAGTGCGTCAGTGCGGTGAGTCCAGTCCAGTTTGGTGTTGTATATTGTACAATTTATTATTGGTTAATAAAATGTTTTAATTTCACCTGTGGTCCTCCTCACAAATACATATGTTTAAAAAAATGTCTCGTATCACTAATCATTGGGCACATACCATAGTGTCTTACTCCATCTGTGTATTCGTGTCAAAGGTCATCTACAGTTGTTCTAGAATGTTCACTCATTGATGACTCCTCAAAGACAGAATGCCATTGTTCATTGCTCTTTCTTACCTTCTTCATTCTTCATCTTGACGTCAGTTTGTTTACTTGCGTATCGAGGATTTCCTGAGTGCTTTTACAGGTTTCATCGAACTGGAAGACATTCATCATTGGTTTGACCGTTTAGTCAGTTCTGTATTTAGACTGTATTTTCTCAACAGTTTTGCAGCAGACCTGCTCAACACCTTCAACAATGTCTTTTTTTATTTTATGGTTATTTGTTTTCATTTTTATTTCACTGTTCATTTACAAAGTTCATTTTATGTGGTGCATTTTGCATCATTCCCATTTTTGTTCACTTTCATTTTATTTAGTTTCATTTCATTTTTGTTTTATTCAGTTTTATTTGAAGTTCATTTAAACTTTTGTTTTTATTATTCATTTCATTTTCATTTTGTGTTATTTAGTTTGATTTTGTTGTTCATTTGTGTTAATAGTGTTGAGAAATTTGACTGGAGGTTGTCAGAACCAGGATCTGCTCTGGCTCCATCACCTCTGTTGGCTCTTGTGAGCCCTCCAACTGAGCCCACAAGAGACTGCTGTGGTTTCTGTTCCGCCTCCACTCCACCATTTTCATTTTCTTGGTTTTATTTCATTGTAATTGTTTTCATTGGTTTTATTTCATTGTAATTTTTTCTTGGTTCTATTTCACTGGTTTTATTTCAATATTTTTTTTTCTTTGTTCCATTTTGATGATTCTGAATTGGTTGATTGTGTAATTGTGATTAGTAATTTGTGATATACTGGCAACCTATGCGGTTCATTATGAGATAGTAGTCAACCATAGTACACACACTGTATGCATGTTTTTTTTTTTTGTAGACTAGTTGTTATAGTAGTCGATGACCAGTCGACTATCAAGGTAGTTGTTAGTTGCAGCCCTAAATTGTTATATATAGCAGTGGTGGGCCGTGCATTTTCCAATCTGGGCCTTCAATGACCTCCAGCCTTATTCAAAACACCTCTTAATACGATCGTTATGACGTCAAAATGCACACAAAAGATGTAAATATAATTAATTTTACTCACCAGAACTTAAGAAACAATTAACAGTTCTCTGAGCCTGTCAGCTAAGGGTAGCGCTCATAGTTGCTGTCCTGAAAGTTTACGAACTTGAAATGTGATTGGTTAAAGGAACAGTGTCATTACGTAGCCAATGTACAGTAATGCAAGCTTCAGTCGCTTGCAGTTTAAATTTTGAAGGCCCAGGCAGATTTCTTTTACTCCGGCAACACGTGATGGCTGAAATATGATTGGATAAAAGCTCTAACGCAAAGTTACATTGCCAGAAACACTGCAGTTGAGAGACAGAAAAGCCATAAAATGAAAAGAATAGGGTATTGGGAATAATTTAATACGATTAATGGGAAAATATTAAGCAGAGAAGGCTTTGCTGGCCCCGACAGCCCACCACACATAACATTATGACCACCATATTGTGTAGGTCTTCCTTTTGCCTCCAGGACTGTTCTGAGGCATCAGTGTCCTGTGGTGTCTGGCAATCTGGCAACAGAATGTTGTTAGTGGGGGCCTTTGGGTCCCGTGAGTTGAAGAGAGGGGCCTCTGTGGATCGGACTTGTTCTAGTACATCCCACAGAATCTGGAGGCCATGTCAACACCTTGTACTGTTTTTCATGTTTTTTGAGTTGTTCCTAACCATTTTTGTGCTGCTGGGGATGGCTGCTGCCATCAAGGAGTGTCATTGTTATGTGGTGGGGGTGCCTGGTCTGGTCTAGGTGGGTGGAACATGTCTAAGTAACATCCACATGAATGCCAGGTCCAAAATTTTCCCAGCAGAACATTGTATTGGACATGATAGAGGACTCCAGCTGCTGCTGTTTTGAAATCATAGGCTGGTTAATATGAAGTGGGCAGTTAGTAGTGATGAAGTCACAAGGATAATGTTGTGACTGGTGGGTGTGCATATATGTAATTTGCAACAATTAGGAGAGTACATTCTTTACACTGACTCTGTGCACTGAGACGAAGTGATCATATCCCGACGTGATGATAAACCGGAGGTGGGTTGCACTGCTGCCATTTAACTGAAAGCAAAAATAAATATAAACTTGTAGTAGTAATTGATTGTAATATGGATTGTTTGATATGAAACTGTGCGCATTCACAGGCATTGCATATGACTATTTGAACTTACTGAAATAGCATTCGACTGAAGATGTCCCTCCGTACATTCAAACTCTGCAAGACAAGCAGTTTGTTAATCTCAACTTGTGTTCTTTGGAAGTTAAACTATATATGCAAACAAAAACTGTGGATGTGTGCCCCCCTTACCTTTCTCTGTGACATGTTCAAACTGAGAGGAATTTTGTGACGTATTCTTCTCTATCTTTAGATGCTTGACTGCAAAAGAAAACAAAAAAGAGGCCAGATACATAAATATTAAAATCTGTTATATTATGTTGCTACTGTTTTATTTGAAAATATAATCAAATAGTCACTATATACACAGTACATGATTTCTATACATCTATAGTACCACATATCTTCATGTCAATATTTATTGCATTTATATACACTACCGGTCAAAAGTTTTAGAACACCACACTTT
>NW_028181524.1:0-47000 GCF_963514085.1 Chelon labrosus
TGTAACTACAGATTCACGGCTTATGCCTTTAACAATAAATGTTGATCAAAACTAAATCAATTCTGAGTGATTTACAAGCAATATAAGCACAAAAATTCAGCTGGTGGGTAAGAATGTACTTCCCAATGACATGGGTTTGTCTTTTATTCTGGCTAAACTACTGTAATGGGTGTGATTGGATGAAGTTGTCTGTTAACCCCTCACCTTTTTTTAGTGAAGACAAACCTATTCAGGCTGTTAATTTAACCGTAAACAATCATGAAACTGAATGGAAATGAACACAGACAGAGACAGGTGGCAGAAATTTTAATTCAAAACATTACCAGACACTAACATTTATCATTCATGTAGCCTGCCTCCTCAAAGATCAAGCAAAACAGATCATAAAGAAGTTATATCAAAGAATATATAATATCTGATTTTCACTTTTCATCAATTAAATACCAGTCTGAATCAAACAATAAAAATTAATTAAAAAAGAAACATGTCTATACTTGAACATTTTTGATTTCCACAATATGGCATAATCCCCTGTCAGTCTCCATAACTGCCATACAACACAGCAACAATAACAAAATCAATATGACACAGTAACAGTTTATTTCAGGATGTTAGCTTTGAATGTTGTCTTTTGGCTCCCAGGAGTTTTTCCACTTTGTCCCACTGCAAGACAGATAGACAGTATTAAGTAACCTTAAGGACACACAGGTTCGTTTTTCTCAAGGCAAGAGACACATTTCACTTGTGAAGGAATTATGTATATACTTTATTACAAAAATGGTCTAAAACACACAGTAAAAACACCATTCACTCAGGGGAAACTAATGGGAAAAAATGGATGCTGAGGTTTACTGGTGTATTGGAGCTAAGGGCTGGGGCGGAGACACCCAACTAAAACAATAAGCACCCAGACACTCGTGCCAGTCGCCCACACATGCACACACAAAATCGGTGAAGAGACCCAGAACAAAGGGGAGCACAGCACACCAAACGGGGGGGATCCCACCACCAGACCACCAGCGCCACCACTGGACCTCAGCAACTAAAGAAGAAAAACAGGGAAATCAGTGGGGTTGCACTAACACACAAACATAACAAAAACACCCAAACTCTAATCAAACAGGCAGTTGGCAAACAATATCAATCAACAAAACAAAAAGCATCAGCATCAAGCTAATAATAGTAAAGCAGCAAAGCAAAACAGCAGCGGTCCCCCGTAGCTCGTAACGATGTGTAGCGTGATTAGCGTCACACGGCCCTGTCAGCTGATGCTGACGTCACCCGTTCCCCGGATCTGGGGACCCAATAAATCGGTTAATGATAGCTAGCATAGGTGTACCAAAGTGGGAAAGGTCAAGGGGCTACATACCAGTTAGCAGGGTTGGCTAGTCATAACACACGGCATGGAGAGGATAAGAGCATGCTGCACAGCTACCGGCATCTACCTGTGATCATATGATAATTAGCTGCCGCTAACTAGCAGCAATCAACTGTGCAGAGGGAGGGAGACGCTCACCACCGAAGGCCATTTAAGTAGCACACACACACACAGGAGTACAGGAGGCACCCAATCAGACGCTCTGCCCGAGGCAGAAGTTCCGAACCGGAAATGACGTACCCAGTCGGGGAGCAGAGAGAGAACTGGTGGCCGGGGGGGGGGGTCGCCCATTTTATGGGTCTGTGCGCCACCAGTGGTTGGCTGTATTAATGTCAATTAAAACCCACAGGTCTCTATAGCTACTGCTACACAGGCATTTTGTAATACCTGGTAAAATGATCCACATTCTGTTTTTGTATGCAACAGCCTATAACTGAAGATATAGGAAGACGCGATAAGTTAGTGTAGCAAAGTTAGATAAAAAAAGTGCATTATGTAACACAGTAGCCTATGCATGTAGTACACAACATACATACTATGTAGTCAGGCAACTACAGGGTACAAACATGTCATGTTTTCAATTTGCAGTATAACATTACTCATAATGCTTCTAACATCAGAAATATAATGTACTGCAGAAACGTATGCCAGAATGTGGTTTCCCTACACAAATCATAGTAGTTGTACCTTAGCGAAATTTAGGGTCTAATGACAGAGGATGTCACATACTGTATAGATCAGTGGTCGGCAACTGCCGGCCCGCGGGCCAAAATTGGCCCGCTTCCAATAATATCTGGCCCGTCAGATGACATTGAAAATCTGATTTAACACTAGAAGTCCCAGAGAGCAGCCATTTGGCTTTTCTACCTATAAAACCCAGAGGGCAGCCGATCGGCTGGAAGGCTTTTAGCTAATATCCTAAATCACCTGTGAACCCTCCTTCTGTTATGTAAACGAGGCAGTCACTGGGGCACCACAGGAGGGGACATGCTGAGCCACTCCAAGGAAACTTGTGGGGAGGGGAGGGGGAGTGGGCCCAGAGAGCTTATGGGGGACGGGGTAAGCACACAGAGCAGTGTTCACTTCTAACCTGGCAACACCTTGAGACAGAAACTGGTTCATCCCAAAGACAAAACACCTTGACATAAAATGGGGGAGGGGGGGAATCGGAGAGGAGCAGGATTGCTGGGGGTTTGGAGGCCAGAGTGTGTGGGGGAGGGAGGCACACCTGAGGGCTGTGAACTCATTTGCTCTGTCCGGGCTGCTAACTGACTGTCTGTCTTTCACCAGTTTCACCAGGTGGCAGCCTGGGCAGAACAAATGAGCTGAATCAAAATGTAATATATGTAGAAGGATGTAGAAGTTATCAGGACCCTACAACACTGGGCTTCCAACATCCCCACCAGACACATAGGAAAAGTAAAAGAACAGAACCACATCAAAAAAGCACTCAAAATCTGTGGTTATCCCAACTGGGCCTTCATGATATTTACACATATTTACAAATAATAATGAAAAAAATGCATTATCAGGATACAGTGTTAGAGAGTGGAAGTGAGTGAGACTTAGACTTAGAACTTAGACTTAAAACTTTATTGATCCCTTTGGGGTGACTCCCTCAGGGAAATTTGAGTTTTCCGCAGCAGCAAGCACACAGAGCAGTTTGCAGACAAACAACAGCAGTGGTTTGCAAATAGTTATTGAAAAAGTGATTGAATAATAAAATGGTGAACATTAAATAATGAACGGTGAACTTCCTTTGAGTGGGATTAAAATAAGATGTAGTAAAACTCTAGTAGGGAAAAATAAACAGTAAGTAACAGTGAGTGAGGTGAGTACATTTCAATAATCACTCACAATGCTGGCACTGCCAAGCCATCTCCTTTCTGCATTTGCCACATGTGTATTTGTAGCAGTCAATACATTGCAGTCACATGAGTCATTATGGCCACATTGGTCATTAGCATGGCAGTGCCAGGATTGTGAGTGATTATTGAAATGTACTCACCTCACTCACTGTTACTTAATGTTTTACTGTTTATTTTTCCCTACTAGAGTTTTACTACAGCTTATTTTAATCCCACTCAAAGGAAGTTCACCGTTCATTATTTAATGTTCACCATTTTATTATTCAATCACTTTTTCTGTAACTATTTGCAAACCACTGCTGTTGTTTGTCTGCAAACTGCTCTGTGTGCTTGCTGCTGCGGAAAACTCAAATTTCCCTGAGGGAGTCACCCCAAAGGGATCAATAAAGTTTTAAGTCTAAGTCTAAGTCTAAGTCTCACTCACTTCCACTCTCTAACACTGTATCCTGATAATGCATTTTTTTTATTATTATTTGTAAATATGTGTAAATATCATGAAGGCCCAGTTGGGATAACCACAGATTTTGAGTGCTTTTTTGATGTGGTTCTGTTCTTTTACTTTTCCTATGTGTCTGGTGGGGATGTTGGAAGCCCAGTGTTGTAGGGTCCTGATAACTTCTACATCCTTCTACATATATTACATTTTGATTCAGCTCATTTGTTCTGCCCAGGCTGCCACCTGGTGAAACTGGTGAAAGACAGACAGACAGTTAGGCTGCGTTCAGACTGCCAGCCAAAATCCGATTTTTAGCCCATTCAGATTTGAATCGGATCTCGATTTTGAAGTCTGAACAGTGACAGATCACATGAAATCCGATTTTTGCCAAACGGTTGCAAACCACATCCAGAGGTAGTTTCATATCGCATTCGTATCGGATATGGACAGATGAGTCTCAGTCTGAACAGCTCCCAACACTCAGATGGGTTTTGACTGTCCGTGACGTCACTTACGCGACGCCAGGCCAGAACCAATGCGCCAGACCGCGTGCCTATTTCTGTTGTGGAGGAGCCACGTTACGGCCACGGACAGTGATATTACAGCTATCACAACGGAGGAGGACTTTGAAAACAATTCGCCTTGGACAGAGGAAGAAACTGCATGCCTTATAAATCTTTACACTGACGTGACGTACATCCATCGTGTTGTTTGTTGTTGTTTTGCTTGTCGCTGTCGCAATTATATGACGTCTGACAAATACACGTGCTGAATGACGCTTCCGCTCGTTGCTACAGCAACCTATCAGACCGGTGAAGAATGTGGCCCGGTCTGAACAGAACCATATCCGATTTGGACACTTGCTAAAGGCAGTGTGAACAGTCAGCCCTAAAAATCGGATATGAGAAGGAATCAGATTTGAATCAGATCCGTCTGCAGTCTGAACGCAGCCTTAGCAGCCCGGACAGAGCAAATGAGTTCACAGCCCTCAGGTGTGCCTCCCTCCCCCACACACTCTGGCCTCCAAACCCCCAGCAATCCTGCTCCTCTCCGATTCCCCCCCTCCCCCATTTTATGTCAAGGTGTTTTGTCTTTGGGATGAACCAGTTTCTGTCTCAAGGTGTTGCCAGTTTAGAAGTGAACAGCCACCCTCTCCCCCATAAACTCTCTGGGCCCACTCCCTCTCCCCTCCCCACAGGTTTCCTTGAAGTGGCTCAGCATGTCCCCTCCTGTGGTGCCCCAGTGACTGCCTCGTTTACATAACAGAAGGAGGGTTCACAGGTGATTAGGATATTAGCTAAAACCCTTCCAGCCGATCGGCTGCCCTCTGGGTTTTATAGGTAGAGCAAAAAATGCTGGGACTTCTAGTGTTAAAAGAAAAAAAAGTTTTAAAATTATTTACTATCACAAAAACGACAATTCCATAGAGAATTCAGACCTTTTATTTAGATGATAAAAATAAAATAAAAGCGGAATTTTTTTGATTCCGGACGCACACCGGCTTGTGGTGGGAACGTGGGACACATGCGCTCCTGAAATTACAGAGCAAAAAAATAAATTAGCTACTATTTAAATAAAATAACGCAACAATGAATATGGCTAATAAAAACGGTAATGACAAGCTTAAAAGATTACTCACTTAATGGGTCAACTGGCATCTCCCTTCAGTCACGATCTTTTGGATGTCAGGAGATATGGATGTGACTTTAACCCGCAAGCAGTTATTCCAGATTTTTGTGCGTCAGGCAATCCCTCTCGTGCGTCTTAATGGCATTCATGGTAGAAAAGGTGACTTGTAGGTGGAGGGAAACATCGTCAGCACATAAAAGGCGAGTTTCTTGACCCATCTCAGCGTGTCATCCAAAAGTCATCCACGAATTGAAATCAATAAGCTCCAGCTGAAATACGGCCTCACGAACTGCGGTCAAGTGCGGTCGTTCACAGAAAGCAAATCAAGCCAGCCGCGTTCGGATTTTTCTTGCCCGTATATTTGTTTACTTACAAATATGTCGGGACAGGCCAAAATGCACACAAAAATTAATGAATAAATATAAGCTTTTTCATAAGGCAGCCATAGAGTGGAGCTAAAGCAGTAACACGAATAACAGTCTGTAGCAAATTGAAGTTATTTTAAACGAATGACTTTCTTTATTTTTGTAAAAGATATAGTAGTAGCCTATAGATGGGGGAAAACGTTTTGTTAAGGAGAAAAAAAAACAACAACATGTTTGTAACGAAGCACAGTTCGTTAGCCGTAAATATTGCACATGGGTAATTTGCACAACAATAACTTGAGTTTTTGAAATAACTGCACATTGCACTTTAGTCACGATAGCACTTTATTTGCTAGATTTGCACATTGCTTATTTACACATTTTGGTACAGATATGTAAATTACTTTGTTTATTGAATGTTTAAAGAGCTTTTAAGTAACCTCGTGGCCACGGGTGGTTGCGTGCCGTCGGGCGGGTGCGGGGGTGCACACTCGTCTCCGCCTGCAAGAGAGGGAAGTTAAGCTCTGACAAAATTGTGCACATATATATATATATTTATTGGAAATAGTAAACTTATCGTTTACTATTGCAGATGTAATTTTAAAGACTTGTGGTGCATATTGTTAAGTGGTAAAGGTGCAATCAGGTGAAATAGCGAAATAAGCGAGTTGCTTGTGTTAACACTTACCTGTCCAGTCCATGTCCTCTCCAGGGTGCGCGGCCAAAAGACTCCCCCGGGCGCACAGGCACGGTCATATACGTTCCGGGAGAGACCAAGCGGCAGGACAGGAAGTGGGGGATTTCTAATTTTGGTGTTTATTTCTGTATTTTGTATTTATATTTATATATGTGTATTTGGGTCAGAATGGCAGCAAATATTACTTATTGTAAATATTATGGATTATTGACAGAGGGAATATTTTGTCATTGGTAAGACAGCCAATTGATAATATTTTAACTTACCTCTGAATGGGTGAGTCCAATGATTAGAGCCGGAGACACAGTACATAAGGGGCCATTTACAAGCTGTCTGGGTTGCAGGTCTGATCTCACAGGATATATACCATGCTTGTTTGTTGCTGCTATGTTGCGTTTGGGTTTAAATAAATGTAACGGAAACTGAGAAATCGGAGTCTGCTACTTTTCTCGGCATCATCCAGCCGCTCAAGGGTCAACCATTTCACAATGTTTCTGATTGATGTGATGTTTTGGCCCGCCATTCAGTTGCTCGGAAAAAAACTGGCCCCAGGCCAAACTTACTTGCCGACCCCTGGTCTAGGATTTTTAACAGGTGCCGTACAGTTCTCTGACTCACTACTTAACCAGATTGGATGCATTTCAAATGCATGAATTTGTATCCAAGGGATGTGTAAGGAGGGAAAAACCATTACTATTTTTATCCTCCACGAGAGGGGGCCTGCGGCCGTCCAATTGATCCGGCTGAACGCGCACTCTCGTGGAGGATAAAAACAATATTTTTTCCCTCATTACACATCCCATTCGGGCTTATTATAATAAAACCTGATCCAAATCATATATTGCAGTTCAATATTAAGTGAAGAACGGGCGTTTTCAGTCAAAATGCAAAAAAAGCTTCCTCTCGACCTGAGCTTCTTTTTTTCTCTCATTAAAGTTACCAACGTTCTCCTCATGGCTTCAGACAGTGGACTTGTCTCTATACTTGTTCTGCGAGATCAGGGGCGTCAAACTCATTTTAGTTTGAGAGCCACTTACAGTCACAATTTGATCTCAAGCGGGCCGGACCAGTAAGATAATAACCTGTCCCTCTCTCTGCACAGTTGATTGCTGCTAGTTAGCGGCAGCTAATTATCATATGGTCACAGGTAGATGCCGGTAGCTGTGCAGCACGCTCATGTCCTCTCCCTGCGGTGTGTTATGACTAGCCAACCCTGCTAACTGGTATGTAGCCCCTTGACCTTTCCCACATTGGTACACCTATGCTAGCTATCATTAACCGATTTACTGGGTCCCCAGACCCCCGTGGTCAACGGGGAACAGCAACGGTCCCCCGTAGCTCTTAACGATGTGTAGCGTGATTAGCGTCACACGGCCCTGTCAGCTGATGCTGACGTCACCCGTTCCCCAGATCCCCGTTCCCCAGATCCCCCCCAGATACCCGCTGCTGTTTTGCTTTGCTGCTTTACTATTATTAGCTTTATGCTGTGCTTTATGCGTTGCATCGTTTTCGCTGCTTTTATATTGTCTCTCCTGGTGTTTAGCTGCACGTTGGGCGGCTCGGGCGTAGATCGTTTCGTGCATCAAGGAGATTCACATTTAATGGTTGATTGAGTAGTGGGGTGAACTCCCCTTTATGTTCGATTATTTTGTTTTCTTTCTATAGTTTACTCAGTTTATTCCGCCTGTTTATTGGATTTGTTATTTTTCTTTATTTTTGATATTCTGTTTGGTGGATTCCTTTGTATTTTTCATTATTCCTTTCTAGATCTGGCAATTGGCCGTTTGTATTTTTGTTTTGTTTATTGATTGATGTTGTTTGCCAACTGCCTGGGGGGTATTCCAGGAAGCAGGTTTACTGGCTTAACTGGGTATGTTAACCCAGAGTTAGCGGTAATCCTTGGATTTCGGTTCCAGAACGCTCAAATATGATCAGGCTATGTAAGTAACTATGGTAACATAGGCTCTGAACTTAACTGGGTATGTAAACCCAGAGTTAGCGGTAAACCTGGGATTTCAGTTCCAGAACGCTCAAAAATGATCAGGCTATGTAAGTAACTATAGTAACATAGGCTCTGAACTCAACCTGGTAGGGGTAGGTTTTGTTCAGGTTATGTTCGGGTATTTAAGTGCACGTTCAGCCAGACCGCTGTTTCCACACTTGTCACACAATGACGTTTCCTTTTGAGGAAGATCCAATTGACATTGAAGCACAAATCATTCGGGCTATTCACCGTGAGAGGGTGATAAGACCACGACTTAATATCCTTTCTTTTCATAATGAGTTTTTGCCAGAGCGCTACTGTTTTTCTGCGGAATCTTTAATATATTTAAACAACATTCTCCATCCCCACATTTCGAACGTTACGCATCGTGGATTCGCTCATCGTAATTGTTGCGTGTGCGATAGCCTATTGCACAACATTGCAACGTTGGGCAATGAATTAGTTCCTGCTATTGAGGAGCAGATAGGAACACATTCAGCAACTTGACATCAGAGATGGTCAAAGAATGCGTGATGAAATCTGTCACAATCACTTCAACCAAAAAAATAAAAAAATGCACGTAAGACTGTTTCACACATTTATTTGCCCATTGCGTGTTTCATGGCCTGAAAAGAGAAAACACTTCATTATAGAGCAAATGTTCTGATCCAGTGTTCTCATGCACTGACAGAAAACATGAAGAAACTATGCTCTAGTCTCTGCACAGCCCATTTCTTTACCTCGATCTTTAATTTGATTCCTCCGTGACTGCTGATAATGTCTATTCATCCTCCTATTATTTATATGAACGGTAATATTGGCTGGGGCTGAAGTAGGCTAATAGACCTTAGAACACTGACTATTAAATAACGACTTACAGCAGTAGGAGCAGGATCATTTGTGGTGGTGGTGGAAGGTGCAAGGCTACACAAATTAGACATAAGTGATTTAGGCGTGGGCCTATTAGGGTAAATACATTGCACTTGTTCATTTTGCTCTTCCTGGGAGGTTGAGGGCTCCGATGACGTGCCCCCAGGAATCCCCTCCATCATCGGACGCCCTCGATTGATACTGATCGCCGACTCCTCCACAGGGGTGAGGGGGGACACCGCTGGCCCAGAACCCGTCTTCCTCTCCTCTGCTTTCTTCCTATTGGCTTTGAAATGAACGTAACTTGTTGCAATATGGCAATTCAAGAATATAATACTGGATAAGTGTTGTCTAAGATAATGCACCCAGATATATCTTACCAACTTGGACAATGTTTTTATATTTTGTTTTGACCTGCGGCCACGTTCTGAGGGCGGCCGGGTTACATCTAATTAAAAATAATACAATATATGACAAGGTATTCTATAGTATAAGAAAGTCTCATACAAAGCAGTTAATATGTAGCCTAATATCTACTGAATTATTGTGCTTCTGACACATTAGTGTGCTATAGCCTACTAAACTTACGCATTTACGCGGTCGGCAATTCTCTGCCAAGCAAGATCTCGTTCCTTGGCAGACGCGCAAGTAGCCTATTGCTTTTTTTTCGTGATTATCGCTCTTTCCTCCTCGTACGCCTCGAGCAGAACTTGCTGCTCCGCTTCAGAAAAATAGGCTGCTCTGCGCTTTGCCATTTTTACTCATGGTTTCGACTCTCAATAGATGATGCCTTTATAACTTCGCCGTGATCGCGCACAACTCTAGGTTAAACAATCCGGGGTTGATTGAACTGATTGCTAACCGGTGTTTTGGAACCGACAGCTCGGGTTTAGTCGCCTCAGGTTCAGACAACCCAGAGGTTAAGTTTTATCTCAGTGTTTGTTAAACCTGCTTCCTGGAATACCCCCTGTTTGATTAGAGTTTGGGTGTTTTTGTTATGTTTGTGTGTTAGTGCAACCCCACTGATTTCCCTGTTGTTCTTCTTTAGTTGCTGAGGTCCAGTAGTGGCGCTGGTGGTCTGGTGGTGGGATCCCCCCGTTTGGTGTGCTGTGCTCCCCTTGGTTCTGGGTCTCTTCACCGATTTTGTGTGTGCATGTGTGGACGACTGGCACGAGTGTCTGGGTGCTTATTGTTTTAGTTGGGTGTTTCCGCCCCAGCCCTTAGCTCCAACACACCGGTAAGCCTCAGCATCCATTTTTTCCCATTAGTTTCTCCTGAGTGAATGGTGTTTTTACTGTGTGTTTTAGACCATTTTTGTAATAAAGTATATACATAATTCCTTCACAAGTGAAATGTGTCTCTTGCCTTGAGTAAAACGAACCTGTGTGTCCTTAAGGTGGCTGGGACTCAAAACTACTTCCTGGGGCGAAATTCCCCAGGTGCCGTTGTCGGTGACTGTTCTCTCTGTGATAATATAACCATACACAGACTTCTCTATAACTCCCCCGACCACACCTCGCCACACCTGCAAAACTGAGGAATCAATGAGTCACTGGAAATTGTACATTTTCCAATCATTTTCAAACAATTTAAGAATAATACTTAATACTGTCTATCTATCTGTCTTGCAGTTGGACAAAGTGGAAAAACTCCTGGGAGCCAAAAGACAACATTCAAAGCTCACATCCTGAAACAGACTGTTACTGTGTCATATTGACTTTGTTATTGTTGCTGTGTTGTATGGCAGTTATGGAGACTGACAGGGGATTATGCCATATTGTGGAAATCAAAAATGTTCAAGTATAGACATGTTTCTTTTTTTAATTTTTGTTGTTTGATTCAGACTGGTATTTAATTGATGACAAGTGAAAATCAGTTATATAACTTCTTTATGATCTGTTTTGCTTGATCTTTGAGGAGGCAGGCCACATGAATGATAAATGTTAATGTCTGGTAATGTTTTGAAATAAAATACCTGTCTCTGTCTGTGTTCATTTCCATTCAGTTCAGTTTCATGATTGTTTACGGTTAAATTAACAGCCTGAATAGGTTTGTCTTCACTAAAAAAAGGTGAGGGGTTAACAGACAACTTCATCCAAGTTCTTTATCTTTAGATTAGCATTTTATAAGGACCCATTTAGGTTTGTGAAGTCACTATTTACTAAGGAAAAGAATGGTAGCCTCACGGTACCAAAGGAGAAGCTTGAGGAGTACTTGGAGGAGGTGCACAAAGATACGGACAGGTTTAGAAAGTTGGCACTACCCTCTGATATTCCACCTATTGGTGAAATAGTTAGCCAGTGTGATGACAGCCCACGAAGGTGGAAAGAGGTTCAAGAAGTGGTAAGACGTGCAAGAGCCTCTTCAGCCCCGGGACCTAATGGGGTCCCTTACCGGCTGTATAAGAGTGCACCAGATGTGCTGAGGTTCCTGTGGAAATTGATGAAAGTAGTATGGAAGAAACAGGTTATTCCCAAGGCATGGCGCAGGGCAGGGGGGATTTTTATTCCCAAAGAGAGGGACTCGTTGGAAATAAGCCAGTTTAGACCAATTAGTCTGCTTAATGTTGAGGGGAATATTTTCTTCAGTGTTGTGGCACAGAGGTTGTCCAGTTACTTGGTGAAAAACAGACTAGTTGATACGTCGGTGCAAAAGGCTGGGATCCCCGGCTTCTCTGGATGCCTAGAGCACACCAGTATGATTTGGCACCAAATTCAGTTAGCAAAGCAAGAGAAGAGAGACCTGCATGTTGTATTCTTAGACCTGGCTAATGCTTTTGGGTCAGTGCCGCATAGTTTGTTATGGGAAGCATTTGACTTCTTTAGAGTTCCAGGTAGTATAAAAAACTTAGTCAAAGCATACTTTTTAGACATTCAACTCTGCTTTACCACAGCAGAGTACTCTACAGCATGGCAGCAGCTGGAGGTAGGCATTATGGCAGGGTGTACAATCTCTCCACTAGCCTTTACAATGGCAATGGAGGTCATTATTAGGGCTTCCAAATGGGTGGTAGGTGGAGAAAGGCTGCAAGGAGGGCTTCGCCTCCCCCCAATTAGGGCCTACATGGACGACATGACGACAGCAACGTCAACCGCTCCTTGTACCAGAAGATTGCTGGATAAGCTAAATAGCAACCTGCAGTGGGCTAGGATGAAAGTGAAGCCTATTAAATCCAGGAGTATTTCTATTGTTAAAGGAAAGGTAGTAGATAAGAAGTTTGTTATAAATGATGAGGTAGTTCCCACAGTGCTGGAGAAGCCAGTGAAGAGCTTGGGAAGATGGTATGATGCAAGTCTTAGTGATAAGGCGCAGTTTGAAGGGTTGAGGCAGGAAATGATTCAAGGCATTTCAAGCATAGACCGGTCAGGGCTACCATGGAAGTTAAAATTGTGGTGCTGGCAATTTGGTTTACTGCCTCGGCTAATGTGGCCGCTGACGGTGTATGAGGTTGCCCTTTCAAAGGTAGAAAAGTTGGAAAGAATGATTAATTCATTTATCAGAAAGTGGCTTGGTGTCCCACGCTGCTTAAGTGACACAGCCTTGTATGGGAAAGGCATTCTGGAGCTCCCAGTTACCAGCTTAACAGAGGAGTTTAAGTGTGCTAAACTTAGACTTGAAATGACTCTTACTCAGTCAAAGGATCCAGTGGTTAGGAGTGTAGCGCCTACTATTAAGACAGGGAGGAAGTGGAAGGCAAAAGAGGCAGTGCAGCAAGCACAGGCAGCTCTTAAACATAGGGATATCGTAGGTCATGTACAGCAAGGGCGTGGAGGCCTGGGGCTGTGTGCAGGGAAACCTCTGTGGAGCAAGGCATCAGCAGTGGAAAGGAGAAAGATGGGAGTGGAAGAAGTACAGCAGCAAGAGGAAGCAGTTAGATGCTCGAAGGCAGTGTCGCAGGCTAAGCAGGGTCAGTGGGTGAACTGGGATAGTGTGGAGTAAAGGAAGTTGAAGTGGAGAGAGCTTTGGAGCATGGAGGCTAGCAGGATTAGATTTATATTAGGGGCTACTTATGATGTGCTGCCAACTCCCCAGAACCTAAACCAGTGGGTAGGTGAGGATAATGCCTGTCCACTGTGCACTTGTGTCTGCACGCTTGGACATATTCTGACAGGTTGTAAGGTTAGTCTTTCCCAAGGACGTTATACCTGGCGTCACAATCAGGTACTGAAATGTTTAGCAGCTGCAATTGAGGAAAAACGGGTGACTGTAAACTCCATGGCCGTTAACAGAGAGAATAGATGTATTAAGTTTGTAAGGGAGGGAGAAAAGGCTAGACTATCAGGCATCAGGCATAACACGGGACAGCTAAGAGTAGGAGGAGCCTGGCAGATGAGAGCGGATTTAAACAGACAACTGGTTATTCCAGCTGAGATAGTTAGCACTCGACTACGGCCAGATCTGCTGTTGTGGTCTGAGCCAGAGAAAGTAGTCTATTTCATAGAGCTGACTCTCCTGTGGGAAGATAGAGTTGAGGAGGCTAATGAGCGAAAAAGAGTTAAGTATGCAGAGTTAGCAGCAGATGCAGAGCAGAATGGATGGAAGGCTTATGTCCGCCCAGTGTCGTGGATTTTTCTATTTACTTTGAATAAAAAGATCTCAAGTCAAAGGTTTTGTCTTTGTGAGTTTTATTGCATCAAACAAAGGTATACCATTTGCGAAGGGGGGAGAATCATACACAGAACAACACAAACTGTGAATGCTCCAAGGACTCTCTCGGGGCAGTTTAGGTCTTACAAGATATTTTATACTTCAAACTAGGCGTTGTCACTTTGCATATGGTACAGTTACTTTCTTCTCATTGGTTCTTGTTCTCTCGTATGATATTATAATTTCTGTTAGTTTTGTACAACAACAATGTGACCTTGAGAAGGTTCTCGTGTATCAACTGTTATCTGCAGATGTTCGTGTGTGAGCGAAAGAGAGAACAGTTCACAGAGACTTCCGAGCGCATCCCTAGACCTTTCTCATTAGTGGCAGTCAGTAACAGTTACAGGTACTTTCCTCCTACATGCATAACAGTCAGCACTCAGTATTTTTCCACTACAATTCCCTCCCAATATATGCATATAAAACAAAATGTCAAGCCATCAGAATCAAAGACTTTCACGCAATACAAGAACCCAATGAGATCAAATGTGAAACAAGTAATAAACAATTAAACAAATAAATGCATTAACATTGATTAAGATGGTAAATGGTAAATGGCCTTGCTTTTATATAGCGCTTTTCTACCTATTGGCACTCAAAGCGCTTTACAGTCATGGACGCATCTACCCATTCGTTCACACAAGCACACACACATTCACACACCAGTGCCATGCACTGGGAGCAACTGGGGGTTCAGTGTCTTGCTCAAGGACACTTCGGCATGTGGCACATTCCGGGGATCGAACCGCTAACCCTCTGGTTCGTGGACAACCCGCTCTACCTACTGAGCCACAGATGGTGTTGTAAAATAAAACACAAACACAGAATCACGTTTTTATTATTTGACTCACGTGAAATAATATCATGAAGTAATATTCACACCCCTCTTATATAGCATGTCAGCCTATCTAACATGTGATCCATGAATCCCACCTTCCCGTCAACAAGGACCGCTGGAGGCAAACCCTCAATGGGATAAAGAACCCCTGAAACACCTTCTAACAAGTGTTAGAAGGGCTCACGGTGGAAATCACAGCCACATGAACCTACTTACAGGAAGCCAAAAACCTCCCCTTTCTTGACAAGGGGAGGCAAAAAGACCCCTGCGCTAACTATTCTAACCATGGAGTTAGACCTACGGGAAAAACCTCAATGTCGTGGAGGAAAACCCAAAGTCTAGTCTCATCCAGATGATGTCATAAGGGTGTGTAATCACTTACTTGGTACAACACATGAATCAATAACAGTAATATATGCAGATTACATAACAATTTAATGTGATGATTATAGGTTATCAGTGTCAGACTAAATGTATGAAGGTAAATATAAAATCTTCAAAGTGGAATTACAGTAAACAAAACAAAGCAATCATAATAATGTAATAATAGTAACTGTTGACAGGAGGAATGATCTTCAACCCATGTGCTGAGCGCACAGTAGAGGGCCACCACCATGGAGAGGTTACTAGCACATACGATGCATGGTGGTATGGAATCCATCTCCTTGATCTTCAACTTCTCCTCATATGTCAGATATATAGAAAAATTCAGAGTATATAAAAAATGTAATAAAAAATATGTAGGTTATATATGTATAAAATAAAATATATAAAAACAGAGTATAAGAGCATGTATATATGTATTTGTATAGAAATAGAGTATCTATTCAGCATCCATGTACGCACACCGAACAGGTTCAAGAGTACACTTCATAAAAATAGATTATAAGAAAGAAGAGCTTTGTTTTTGCGAGACATAGGCATCTCTATGGTATGGCGAAGCTTAAGGCAGAAAGAAGGTCACAACATCACACTAAACCCTCTGTTTAAACATTGGTGTCATTGTCAGAGTCAGGGTCAGAGTCGGACGAGTCTGAGGAGTGGGGGAGCTGGGGAGTGTCTTGCGGCACAGGAACGTCATTCTGCTGCAGGAGAGTATAGGGGGGCGGAGTCTTAGTCAGCGCCGTCGAGATCAAACGTTCTATCAGGGCACGAGCACAGGGAATTAAGCAACAACCACAAGTAACCAGTATTGCTATCATTATGCCCAAGGAACACAAGACAGACATGATGAGAGATTTCCATTTACCAAACGTGTTAGCCATCCAAGAAGAGAACGGGTTATCTATGCCGGAATTTGCAGCCAGCTCCTCACTTAAAGAGGTCAGACCCGCAAGAGCTCGGGTCACGGAACCATCTGGAGCTGTATTATTGGGGATAAAGGTACAACAGGAATCACCAAACATCATACAGACCCCACCTTTCTCAGCCAGCAGCATATCCAGCGCCAGTCGATTTTGCCAGGCCATAAGACTGGTTTGATCCAACTGTTCATGGAGGCCTTGAACAGCGTCGCGGGTGTAGTTGATGAAACGCTGCTGATTGTAATATATGTAATTAATCCAGTCAACATTTTTATTAATTGTAGACCACCAGAAAAACACTGATTCAAATCCTGCGGCTATCTGATCTCTAGCCTTAAATTCATCTGGGACTCCGCGGGGAACTCCTATCACATCAAGATAGATATGGGGGTCAAATGTGCCTCCAGGGCGTGCGATATCACGCTTGTAGCGGTAGGCACGCATCTGAGAGGAGCTGGTCGGGTTCTGTGGGAAAGGAAGAATTACAAAGGGAGAGACCAATTGTATCAGCGCACAAACTCCGGTCCAATTTGTCGGGAGCATAGGATGCAATGACTTTCCCCCACACCACCACCAGAGGTCAGCACGCGCCGTTTTATGGAAATTTACATGACCAGGGTTGGATTGTCCTGCCGCGTTTTCCGGATAGACATAAAAGGTTTTATTACAATACTCTGTCGGCATACTACCTAATGCGACACTTGGAGAGCCCTCAGGTTGACTTCTTTCAAAGCATGTATAGTTACCCGGTGAGGGAGTGAAAAAGGGAGGGTGGACCTGTGCAACTGGTGGATAGCTGTAGTGGAGCTGATGACAGGACTCGTCTAGTGTGTCCGCAGAGGGGTTCTGAAAGAGTTTCAAGATACAGTTAACTGGACCCATATCAAACCCAGAAGTGTTCTTTGGTATCGTAGTCCAAGGACATGGCACGGTAACTGCAGCCGGTCGCGCTACTGAACATGCGTAACAGTTAGTTTGGTTTAGGGATAGGGCAGTATACTGTACCCAGTCAAGCCAAGTATTAGACTCTGTGAAGCCAGTTTCTATAGCGACCGTTTGTTAGAGATTTTGAACCGTAAGTGGGGAGACAACTTCAGAATTTAAGGTAACATTTGACGATGTAACATTGATAGCGAAGTGCTCCAGAGGATCTTTGGCGTTGGCAACATGCATTCCCATAACATATACCCCGGTGTCAGAGAATCGTGCTTCTCGAAGAGTAATAATCACTGGGTTACATCGTTTGGAAGCTTCACAGGCACTCGTCACATATTGACTTCTCCTTCTACCAACCATCTTTTTCCAAGGGCAAGAAGAGCCGGTTATGCAAATGTACTTTCGATAAGTGGTCCATCGTGCATGCTGAGTCCCGCATTTCAGGATGGAACAGGCATCTAACTTTACCACACAGTCCGTACCTTGAACACATTGGATGACGACGAAGCCGGAGGCGTCCGTCCTGGACACAGATCGCTTAGAGACATCGAGTGGTGTGTCGGCTGGATGGGTCGTCGTAGATGGGGTGGAGGTGGGTGCAGGATCTTTCGGTTGCAGCCACAGCCATGGGGTGATTATGACGACAGCCAGGTTCAGGAGAATGCAGGTCGTTCCTCGCAGACCGCAGAGCCCAGGGCCCGTATTCCTAAAGATTCTAAGAATCCTCTAAGAGAGCTCCTATCTTAGCCTAAAAATTCCCGCAACGGGAATCAGTGTAGGTATTAACGGATTTCCCACTGGCCAGACGAACAGACCACAGAAAAATCATCAACAACAGCAAAGCCAGCGTGGGCTGTTCCACGCTCGGGATCTCTGAAAGCAGAACCATCAACATAAAAGATTAGATCAGGGTTAGTCAGAGGGGTATCCTTTAAGTCTGGTCTTGGAGTACAGGTGTGCTGGAGTTCTGCAAGACAAGAGTGAGGTTCGCCATCATCTGGCAGAGGCATGAGAGTAGCAGGATTAAGGACAGAACATTTCTTAACCTGGACATTTGGAAGCCCTAAGAGTGTGGTGTGATATCTGAGCCACCGTGCTGGCGTGAGGTGTGAGGTTTTCTGTTCTTGCAAAATGTGTGCCACAGAATGAGGTACAAAGAGGTTAAGGTGGTTATAACCCACAAAGTCACGTGAGGCCAACACTGCGGACTCACAGGCCGCTACAGCACGCAAACACGATGGGAGGCCTCTGGCCACTGGATCTAAGAGACGGGAGAAGTAACCCACTGGTTTGAGCTGACTGCCGTGTTCCTGTAAGAGAACAGAGGTCATACAACCATATTTTTCATCCACAAAACTGAGTGAATGGTTTTTCAGGGTCAGGTATCCCCAACGTAGGAGTGGACTGCAGGGCCAGTTTGAGGTCTTCAAACGCTGCGTCTGCCTCTGGGGTCCACTTGACAAGGCTGTGGGCCGTCAGGTCCCTCTGATAGGCAATATCCCTCAGCGGACGCTCTTTCTCCGAAAAGTTGGGAATAAAATGGCGACAGTAGGAACACATGCCTAGAAATGAGAGAACCTGTTTTTTAGTTTTTGGTTTCGGAGTGTTAACAACCGCCTCGACACGTGAGGGAGAGAGGGATTTGCCGTCAGGGGTAAGAATGTGACCCAAAAACGTGACCTGCTGTTGCACGAACTGCAATTTTGACAATGAAGCTTTGTGACCTTCTGCCGCTAGACGGCGTAAGAGGAGGATGGTGTCTGTCTCACACTGTTCCTTCGTAGGGGCTGCGATGAGAAGGTCGTCAACATATTGCAGCAAGACCGATCCTGGGGAGAGTGTGAGAGAAGAGAGACTTCGAGATAAAGCTTGACAGAAAAGGGTGGGGCTGCAAGTGAGCCCCTGGCAAAGTCTGGTCCAGGTATATCTTTTCCCTCCGAATTGGAACGCGAACCAAAACTGGGAGTCTTCATGCACTGGAACTGAAAAGAAAGCATTTGAGAGATCAACCACAGAAAACCACTGAGACGTGGAAGGCACTTGACTCAAGATTGTGTAAGGGTTGGGAACATTCGGAGTCGGTGCGATAATAGCAGCATTTACGGCTTGTAGATCTTGAACAAAACGCCATTCAGTGGGCTGGCCTGCTGGGCGGATCTTCTTCACTGGAAAAATAGGAGTTTGTACAGGGGAGTCTTCGCATGGTATTATAATACCTGCTTTGAGAAGAGATTCGAAAACAGGAGTGATGCCATCTATTGCTTCTTTGCGCAAAGGGTACTGATGCTGTTGAGGCCTGTACGCAGATTTGGGAGTGATTTGAACCGGTTCACAATTTCGTATGAGGCCTACGTCATATTTGTGCGCTGCCCATAACGTACTTGGGACTTGTGCGAGGAGCGGGGAGATATCTGTCGGTTTCGCTGCATGTGTGTGTGCTGCGGATAGAAATGCGGAAGTGGACACTCGTCTGATCATCAACTAAGTGAGTAGCGCGCAGACAGTGAGCTCTCATAGTGAGAGGGTGTCTGTGAGCTTGAAGAGAGAAAGAGAAAAAGGCTCCGGGATGTGTGGGGGAGGGAACCCAGTCATTTGCTTCTTTACACAATCTTACAAATAAACCTAAATCACGCCACTGTTCAGATGGAGCTTTAGAAAGTGAAACATGTGGATAAGAGTTATAAACATCATAAAGTTTCTTCTGAGCAGGTGTGAGTGCCACTGCTGCAGCACAGCGTATGCCATTAGTGTAAATATCAGTGATTGTCAGTTGATCATTCAGATCCTTAAATAATTTCTTTTCATACTCAGAATCTGGACCTCCTTTGCTTACAAAAGAGGTACAATGTAAGTTTTCTGGTTTCATGCACTCTGCAGAGGCGGTGATCAGGGGGGCAGCTGTGGCGGTTAAATATTTTGAAGAGTCATAATTTATCCACCACTGATAAGCATACAGTGGTGTGTTTGGGCTAAACTTCACACAAGCAAAAGACAAAGATTCATCTGTTTCTAATTTGGGACGAGTCACCTGCACTCCAGAGGGGGTGCAAATCAACACAATACCAAATGCACACATCAGGTCTCGGCCCAGAAGATTCACCGGACACATGTCAGACATCAAAAAGGAGTGTTTAGTTTTACAGGTGTTCCCTTCAAAAACCCAAGAGCAAGTAACTGGCTTGCTATAATTTTCTTTCGTACGGGAACCACAAGCACTCATAGAGAAAGTATAGCGACCGCTGGTAGGCAGGGACATTTCAGAGGTTCTTAACACAGAATGTGTTGCCCCAGAATCAACTAAAAATTCTAAGTCCTGACCTTGGATGCTGCACGTTATTATGGGCATTTCTTTATAACTTGAGGAAGACAGGCATGCATATGTTCCCTGCTCTGGGGGCTTCTCTAAATCCCTTATCTTATCCTGTACTAAGCCAAGCATTGTATCAGTGCAAAGCAGCTCTTCATTGCAAGAAGCGGGTGTGGGTGTTGGTGTGTGTGCAGTTACATTACCAACTCCTCTCTGTGTTTGTCAGTCCGAGGCAAAGGGAGTCCGTCCGAGTTGAGGGTCCTGCCCGCCCCTGCGATTTCCCCTGTCATTTCCCCATGGCACCTCCGGACAGTCTCTGGCCCAATGCCCATCTTTGCCGCATGCGAAGCATTTGTTGGGTTCATACGAACTGTACCTGCGGCCATGTCCTTGTCCCCTTCCTCTGTTTCTCCCGCGTCCGCGTCCTCGGTTCGGCCTGTTGAATGGGCGTTCATCCAGATGAGCCAAGGCCAGCTGAGCGTTCAGAGTGGCTGTATTCATTTGCTTGGAGGCCTTATCTTTCTTTTCTTTTTCTTTTTGCTCTGCGTGTTTGGCGTGTATAAGGAGCTCTGAGAGCCTGTTATCCGCCCACCCGCCGACCAGGGTGGAGCGCACTTGTGTGAGGATAGGCTTTCGGAGGCCTTCTCCGAAGGCCATTTTCATGATGTTTTCAAAGGCCGTTTCGGCTCCGTCCCAGTCCGCGGGTTTGTTCTGGCCCGAATGGCGAACACAAACATCGAGCAGGCGGTGGAAATAGTCTGCGACCGTTTCGTCTTCCTTTTGAACAGTGACGAAGTTTGCTGTAATCCACCTTTACGGGGAATGATTCACGTATTTTTTGACATATGGCCGTCACCCATTGTTCCCATTCCTTGGCGGGGTCCCATGCGACCCTCTCGGCTTTCAGTTTGTCATAATTCTGTGTCTCCACGGTGGTTTGGATCTTTGCATATTCCGTGGGTCCTAAATGTCTCAGTAGTAGTCTCCGTAGTTCTGGTCCCATTGGTCGCCACATGCCACAAAACAGACGGAGAGCGTCTGCTAATTCTGTTCCCCCTTTTTCTATGGGCGGCAGATCTTTAGCAGCCTCCTTCATGTCATCATCGCCTGGGCGGAAGATGAGGACTGCGTTGCCATCAGCTCCTGCCGGGTACTCGACCATGGGAGCCTGAAATGAGCTTTCGTCGAAGCGGTCTGGAGGTCTCCTTTCCCGGTTGGACCCGTGGGGCGGCTGTGGCTCAGTAGGTAGAGCGGGTTGTCCACGAACCACAGGGTTAGCGGTTCGATCCCCGGAATGTGCCACATGCCGAAGTGTCCTTGAGCAAGACACTGAACCCCCAGTCGCTCCCAGTGCAGTGGCACTGGTGTGTGAATGTGTGTGTGCTTGTGTGAGCGAATGGGTAGATGTGTCTATGACTGTAAAGCGCTTTGAGTACCAATAGGTAGAAAAGCGCTATATAAAAGCAAGGCCATTTACCAAGGCCATTACTTGCGTTGTGGGGCCTTGGACGGCGGGGAAAGTATGTTGGAAACGGTTTCGCCCAAGAGGGACTCCAATAGAGATTTCATGTCAGATTTCTTGTCAGATTTTTTATCGTCCGCCTCGTCTGTATTGGATGAATGTTTATCCGAGTGTGGTTGTGCCGAAGCCACAGCTGTTTTGTCATCTTCTTCTTTTTCATCCTCTTTGGGTGGAGGCGGGAGGAGAGGAGGCGCTCCGGGCTGAGTCAGGAAGGGGTTGTTGTACGTGTGTTGCTGTCCGGAGTATGGCGGAGGTTGTTGTCCGTCAGTTAGGCGATCAGGCAGGGCGGGATAGATGGGTATGTAATCGTCTTCTTTGCCTCGGACCCCACCGGACAGAGAGGGAAAAAGAGAGGCGGGAGAGTGTGGTGTATCAGTACAAGCATTTTTTTCAGTTGTCTCTGTCTTCCTTTCCTTTCCCTGATCTACCTTTGGTAACATTTTTCCTGTCTGTTTTCTATCTCTACATTCCGCTTCAGTCATCCACTGTTCAAGACATCTCACATTTTCCTCTATACATTCTAACGACTTCCTCTCAATCTTTCTTTTTGACATAATTTCTTCCTCTTTCTTTTTTAAACAAGTTTGCAACTGTTGCAGTTGTTTCATACTAAAACTGCCTTGATCTGGGAAACCACATTCCTTTATCCAATATTGAACACAATTTAAACTTGTTTCCCCATATTTCTTTCTCATAACATCAAAAATTGGACCCCGGAGTTCGGTTGGTTGGTTCTTACTCCCATTAGACCCCATGGTGTCTATTCCTTAAGATTATCAGGCGTCCCCAATCAATCTGTGTAAACTTCTACCTTTACACTGGTTTTTCCAGGTTGATACCCCGGATTATAAGAGTTACCCAAGCTCTTCACCGAACCTGGCGAGTCCCTGACTCCTTTTACTTACTTACTTATTCTCTTTTCCTTTTTGGGTTGCTCCAGGTTGATACCCCGGACTTAAAGAGTTCCCTGAACTCTTTACCGGACCTGGCGAGTTCCCTGAACTCCTTTTAAGTAAGTTTGGAACGTAAGAACAGAACAAACCGGACTCTCAAACCAAATTTAATTGTTTTGTATTTCTTTTACCCTTTGTAATAAAATATATGTCTTTGAATTTGCAACAAAACACACAACAGCCCTTGACTGAATTTTAAGAGATCAAAATGTCTTTACCGTTTATTTTGGCGATTTGTTGGTCCGCTGGATTCCGAGGTGACAGCCGCGGTCCACGCAGTCGGCCCTCTCGACCTAAAGGTAAGCTGTCAGGGTTGAGGCAGGATCGTCAGTTTGTCTGAGTCCTGGATGGCCATTCGCCATCTGCCGTGGATCTGGCGATCAGCCTGGAATCCCACTTCTGACACCAAAGTCTGTCGTGGATTTTTCTATTTACTTTGAATAAAAAGATCTCAAGTCAAAGGTTTTGTCTTTGTGAGTTTTATTGCATCAAACAAAGGTATACCATTCGCGAAGGGGGGAGAATCATACACAGAACAACACAAACTGTGAATGCTCCAAGGACTCTCTCGGGGCAGTTTAGGTCTTACAAGATATTTTATACTTCAAACTAGGCGTTGTCACTTTGCATATGGTACAGTTACTTTCTTCTCATTGGTTCTTGTTCTCTCGTATGATATTATAATTTCTGTTAGTTTTGTACAACAACAATGTGACCTTGAGAAGGTTCTCGTGTATCAACTGTTATCTGCAGATGTTCGTGTGTGAGCGAAAGAGAGAACAGTTCACAGAGACTTCCGAGCGCATCCCTAGACCTTTCTCATTAGTGGCAGTCAGTAACAGTTACAGGTACTTTTCTCCTACATGCATAACAGTCAGCACTCAGTATTTTTCCACTACACCAGTAGAAGTGGGCTGCCGTGGATTTGTGGCAAAGTCGGTGATTGCTCTGCTGAGTGAGCTGGGCATAAGAGGAAGGAGCCAGAGGACTGCGGTTAGCAATATGTCCCGGCAGCAGAGAGAGCCAGCGACTGGTTATGGGTGCGCAGGAAGCATGCTTGCTGGGGAACTAGCTAAGGTAAGGATGGCCGCATGTAGGCCACGGTCGATTTGTTTGTTACGCGATTTGTTTGTTTGTTACGTGTTTTCGGCCCGCAGCAACGGGGCGAATCACGGTAGAGTTGTTTGTTTGTTACGTGGTTCAGTCCGCATCAACGGGGCGAATCACGGTAGATTTGTTTGTTTGTTACGTGGTTCAGTCTGCATAAACGGGGCGAATCTTGGTAGATTTGTTTGTTTGTTATGTGGTTCAGTCCGCATCAACGGGGCGAATCATGGTAGATTTGTTTGTTTGGCTCGTGGTTCAGTCCGCATCAACGGGGCTGTCAAGATGGGTAGCGGGGGTTGGGAGTACAGACCCAGATGCAGGACTTGAGGAGGCAGGAGTAGGCGAAAAGAAAGTTTTTTTAATTAACAAAAAAGACAAAACTTACAAAACCAAAAAGAGCTGCTCAGGTTGCAGGAAATCCGAGAATCAATAACACTCTCAAAACTATGACGTGGCATCAAATCTATGACATGAACTTGGCATGAAACACTTAACAAGAATCACATGGCATGGCAAACAGTATGGCAAACAGTATGACGCGACAGGGACAAAGGGGAAGGCAGGGCTATATATACACACGAGGAGCAGGGGTGACAAGACACAGGTGAAGCAAATCAAGAATTAACACAAGGTGAAACAATGATCAAATCAAAGAAAACATGGAGTAACAAAACAGGAAATTCAGAACTTAACAAAATAAAACAGGAAACAGAAAACCTAAACACTAAACCATGACTATGAAAAAATACCAAGACTTAACAAAATACAATAAACACAAAACCCAAGAAACTAAACCCGTGACTGTGAAAAGACATGACGGAAAGACATGACGGAAAGACATGACTAAACAGAAACCATGACGAAAGACATGACGAAAACCAAGAACGAAAGACATGACAGAAAACGTGACAGAACATGACAAAACCATGACAGAACCAAGAACGGAGGACATGACACAAAACATGACAGAAAACCAAGAACGGAGGACATGACAGAAAACATGACAAAACATGACCGAAAACATGACAGGGGCGAATCATGGTAGATTTGTTTGTTTGGCTCGTGGTTATTAGTTACTATATTAGCTGTTGATAGACATCGCATGGTGAGGGAAACAGGGTTGTGCAGTGGCGGTGTGGAGGGGGGTGACTCCAGGACGCTGGAAGTCACTGTTAAGCCTTCTCGAGGTGTCGTGGGCCTAACTTAACGAAACATCGGTGAAGGGAGGTGCCCACTTGAAAACCCCAATGACATGCTGCATACTGCTGTTGTCTTCTTGTTACGTGGTAGCTATGGTTAGCTGCTGAGCGGGCCATACAAGCCAGCAGCGTTTAGTTAGTTTATGTTTTACAATGTCTGAACTATGCTGCTCAATGGGCTTACAAGCTAGCAGCTTTTACTTAGTTTATGTAGATTATAGGTTAATTGTCATATTATATGACCATAGGTTTGGTAGGGTCTCTTAGCTGAACAGGGCCTCTAAATGTGTTTTGCCTGGGATTTTGGCACAAGGGATTATAACATCTTATCCTGTGTATTACTGAATGAATCTTTTTTACAACCCTATTTTAACATGTGTTTGAAAACCGAAAAACTACAAATATCACGTGACTTGGGATCGTGCTACATGTCGCAGCTCAAGGGATTTGAAGTTTCTACAACGATTAGTGATTTCCTAGAATAGGAGGTTATAAATAGTAAAATGAATACATAGCCGGGGGTTTAAGGGTGTGGGCAACACATTTCTGTGACCAGAATTTAAGTATATAATTGTCAAGTGGGTGAAAAGACATGTTTACCATCTTGAACAGTGCTCCCACTTTCTGTCTATATCCACTAGGTATAGTCACACAGCTGAGTTCATAAGCTTTCTAGAACACTTTGTCCTATGTCCATAGCCCCTTTTGATGCAGAATTACAGCCCTTCAGAACTTCTCAGAAGTCAAGGTTCAAAGGTCAATAGTTCAAAGAAGGAGGCATTTACAATCCCCTAACTGACATGCTATTCCCCAGGTTGAGACCTTTCCAATGATTATTTATTATAGTCCTACAACATAGTATGGATTTTCACATTTCATGGACACAGCTATGCTCAGGCTTAGATTCAGAGAGCCTTTTGCAGGCTCAGCCCATGAAATAAGGATTTTTTTAAATAACAATGAGAAAAATCATGTAAGGTAATCATATCTGACAGATTTACAACTCAGTTAGTAATTTATATTGTATCTGCTCATTTGTTTTTGCCAATTAATTAATTCCACCAGACATCTTGAACCTGTATGAAAACTGACATTACAACAGCTATTTGTCAAGGGACTTTGAGTAAATCAGTTACACATACCGTTGTTATGATGTCCTATAGGTAATTTCTGACATCTGTGTGTTTCAGTGAAAAAACAGCATCTCAAAACACTAATGAGGATATGCGACAGGGGCATTCCTTGATTTCAGAATATTGTAACTTCTGTTCTCACCTATAGTGTAACTACAGATTCACGGCTTATGCCTTTAACAATAAATGTTGATCAAAACTAAATCAATTCTGAGTGATTTACAAGCAATATAAGCACAAAAATTCAGCTGGTGGGTAAGAATGTACTTCCCAATGACATGGGTTTGTCTTTTATTCTGGCTAAACTACTGTAATGGGTGTGATTGGATGAAGTTGTCTGTTAACCCCTCACCTTTTTTTAGTGAAGACAAACCTATTCAGGCTGTTAATTTAACCGTAAACAATCATGAAACTGAATGGAAATGAACACAGACAGAGACAGGTGGCAGAAATTTTAATTCAAAACATTACCAGACACTAACATTTATCATTCATGTAGCCTGCCTCCTCAAAGATCAAGCAAAACAGATCATAAAGAAGTTATATCAAAGAATATATAATATCTGATTTTCACTTTTCATCAATTAAATACCAGTCTGAATCAAACAATAAAAATTAATTAAAAAAGAAACATGTCTATACTTGAACATTTTTGATTTCCACAATATGGCATAATCCCCTGTCAGTCTCCATAACTGCCATACAACACAGCAACAATAACAAAATCAATATGACACAGTAACAGTTTATTTCAGGATGTTAGCTTTGAATGTTGTCTTTTGGCTCCCAGGAGTTTTTCCACTTTGTCCCACTGCAAGACAGATAGACAGTATTAAGTAACCTTAAGGACACACAGGTTCGTTTTTCTCAAGGCAAGAGACACATTTCACTTGTGAAGGAATTATGTATATACTTTATTACAAAAATGGTCTAAAACACACAGTAAAAACACCATTCACTCAGGGGAAACTAATGGGAAAAAATGGATGCTGAGGTTTACTGGTGTATTGGAGCTAAGGGCTGGGGCGGAGACACCCAACTAAAACAATAAGCACCCAGACACTCGTGCCAGTCGCCCACACATGCACACACAAAATCGGTGAAGAGACCCAGAACAAAGGGGAGCACAGCACACCAAACGGGGGGGATCCCACCACCAGACCACCAGCGCCACCACTGGACCTCAGCAACTAAAGAAGAAAAACAGGGAAATCAGTGGGGTTGCACTAACACACAAACATAACAAAAACACCCAAACTCTAATCAAACAGGCAGTTGGCAAACAATATCAATCAACAAAACAAAAAGCATCAGCATCAAGCTAATAATAGTAAAGCAGCAAAGCAAAACAGCAGCGGTCCCCCGTAGCTCGTAACGATGTGTAGCGTGATTAGCGTCACACGGCCCTGTCAGCTGATGCTGACGTCACCCGTTCCCCAGATCCCCGTTCCCCAGATCCCCCCCAGATACCCGCTGCTGTTTTGCTTTGCTGCTTTACTATTATTAGCTTTATGCTGTGCTTTATGCGTTGCATCGTTTTCGCTGCTTTTATATTGTCTCTCCTGGTGTTTAGCTGCACGTTGGGCGGCTCGGGCGTAGATCGTTTCGTGCATCAAGGAGATTCACATTTAATGGTTGATTGAGTAGTGGGGTGAACTCCCCTTTATGTTCGATTATTTTGTTTTCTTTCTATAGTTTACTCAGTTTATTCCGCCTGTTTATTGGATTTGTTATTTTTCTTTATTTTTGATATTCTGTTTGGTGGATTCCTTTGTATTTTTCATTATTCCTTTCTAGATCTGGCAATTGGCCGTTTGTATTTTTGTTTTGTTTATTGATTGATGTTGTTTGCCAACTGCCTGGGGGGTATTCCAGGAAGCAGGTTTACTGGCTTAACTGGGTATGTTAACCCAGAGTTAGCGGTAATCCTTGGATTTCGGTTCCAGAACGCTCAAATATGATCAGGCTATGTAAGTAACTATGGTAACATAGGCTCTGAACTTAACTGGGTATGTAAACCCAGAGTTAGCGGTAAACCTGGGATTTCAGTTCCAGAACGCTCAAAAATGATCAGGCTATGTAAGTAACTATAGTAACATAGGCTCTGAACTCAACCTGGTAGGGGTAGGTTTTGTTCAGGTTATGTTCGGGTATTTAAGTGCACGTTCAGCCAGACCGCTGTTTCCACACTTGTCACACAATGACGTTTCCTTTTGAGGAAGATCCAATTGACATTGAAGCACAAATCATTCGGGCTATTCACCGTGAGAGGGTGATAAGACCACGACTTAATATCCTTTCTTTTCATAATGAGTTTTTGCCAGAGCGCTACTGTTTTTCTGCGGAATCTTTAATATATTTAAACAACATTCTCCATCCCCACATTTCGAACGTTACGCATCGTGGATTCGCTCATCGTAATTGTTGCGTGTGCGATAGCCTATTGCACAACATTGCAACGTTGGGCAATGAATTAGTTCCTGCTATTGAGGAGCAGATAGGAACACATTCAGCAACTTGACATCAGAGATGGTCAAAGAATGCGTGATGAAATCTGTCACAATCACTTCAACCAAAAAAATAAAAAAATGCACGTAAGACTGTTTCACACATTTATTTGCCCATTGCGTGTTTCATGGCCTGAAAAGAGAAAACACTTCATTATAGAGCAAATGTTCTGATCCAGTGTTCTCATGCACTGACAGAAAACATGAAGAAACTATGCTCTAGTCTCTGCACAGCCCATTTCTTTACCTCGATCTTTAATTTGATTCCTCCGTGACTGCTGATAATGTCTATTCATCCTCCTATTATTTATATGAACGGTAATATTGGCTGGGGCTGAAGTAGGCTAATAGACCTTAGAACACTGACTATTAAATAACGACTTACAGCAGTAGGAGCAGGATCATTTGTGGTGGTGGTGGAAGGTGCAAGGCTACACAAATTAGACATAAGTGATTTAGGCGTGGGCCTATTAGGGTAAATACATTGCACTTGTTCATTTTGCTCTTCCTGGGAGGTTGAGGGCTCCGATGACGTGCCCCCAGGAATCCCCTCCATCATCGGACGCCCTCGATTGATACTGATCGCCGACTCCTCCACAGGGGTGAGGGGGGACACCGCTGGCCCAGAACCCGTCTTCCTCTCCTCTGCTTTCTTCCTATTGGCTTTGAAATGAACGTAACTTGTTGCAATATGGCAATTCAAGAATATAATACTGGATAAGTGTTGTCTAAGATAATGCACCCAGATATATCTTACCAACTTGGACAATGTTTTTATATTTTGTTTTGACCTGCGGCCACGTTCTGAGGGCGGCCGGGTTACATCTAATTAAAAATAATACAATATATGACAAGGTATTCTATAGTATAAGAAAGTCTCATACAAAGCAGTTAATATGTAGCCTAATATCTACTGAATTATTGTGCTTCTGACACATTAGTGTGCTATAGCCTACTAAACTTACGCATTTACGCGGTCGGCAATTCTCTGCCAAGCAAGATCTCGTTCCTTGGCAGACGCGCAAGTAGCCTATTGCTTTTTTTTCGTGATTATCGCTCTTTCCTCCTCGTACGCCTCGAGCAGAACTTGCTGCTCCGCTTCAGAAAAATAGGCTGCTCTGCGCTTTGCCATTTTTACTCATGGTTTCGACTCTCAATAGATGATGCCTTTATAACTTCGCCGTGATCGCGCACAACTCTAGGTTAAACAATCCGGGGTTGATTGAACTGATTGCTAACCGGTGTTTTGGAACCGACAGCTCGGGTTTAGTCGCCTCAGGTTCAGACAACCCAGAGGTTAAGTTTTATCTCAGTGTTTGTTAAACCTGCTTCCTGGAATACCCCCTGTTTGATTAGAGTTTGGGTGTTTTTGTTATGTTTGTGTGTTAGTGCAACCCCACTGATTTCCCTGTTGTTCTTCTTTAGTTGCTGAGGTCCAGTAGTGGCGCTGGTGGTCTGGTGGTGGGATCCCCCCGTTTGGTGTGCTGTGCTCCCCTTGGTTCTGGGTCTCTTCACCGATTTTGTGTGTGCATGTGTGGACGACTGGCACGAGTGTCTGGGTGCTTATTGTTTTAGTTGGGTGTTTCCGCCCCAGCCCTTAGCTCCAACACACCGGTAAGCCTCAGCATCCATTTTTTCCCATTAGTTTCTCCTGAGTGAATGGTGTTTTTACTGTGTGTTTTAGACCATTTTTGTAATAAAGTATATACATAATTCCTTCACAAGTGAAATGTGTCTCTTGCCTTGAGTAAAACGAACCTGTGTGTCCTTAAGGTGGCTGGGACTCAAAACTACTTCCTGGGGCGAAATTCCCCAGGTGCCGTTGTCGGTGACTGTTCTCTCTGTGATAATATAACCATACACAGACTTCTCTATAACTCCCCCGACCACACCTCGCCACACCTGCAAAACTGAGGAATCAATGAGTCACTGGAAATTGTACATTTTCCAATCATTTTCAAACAATTTAAGAATAATACTTAATACTGTCTATCTATCTGTCTTGCAGTTGGACAAAGTGGAAAAACTCCTGGGAGCCAAAAGACAACATTCAAAGCTCACATCCTGAAACAAACTGTTACTGTGTCATATTGACTTTGTTATTGTTGCTGTGTTGTATGGCAGTTATGGAGACTGACAGGGGATTATGCCATATTGTGGAAATCAAAAATGTTCAAGTATAGACATGTTTCTTTTTTTAATTTTTGTTGTTTGATTCAGACTGGTATTTAATTGATGACAAGTGAAAATCAGTTATATAACTTCTTTATGATCTGTTTTGCTTGATCTTTGAGGAGGCAGGCCACATGAATGATAAATGTTAATGTCTGGTAATGTTTTGAAATAAAATACCTGTCTCTGTCTGTGTTCATTTCCATTCAGTTCAGTTTCATGATTGTTTACGGTTAAATTAACAGCCTGAATAGGTTTGTCTTCACTAAAAAAAGGTGAGGGGTTAACAGACAACTTCATCCAAGTTCTTTATCTTTAGATTAGCATTTTATAAGGACCCATTTAGGTTTGTGAAGTCACTATTTACTAAGGAAAAGAATGGTAGCCTCACGGTACCAAAGGAGAAGCTTGAGGAGTACTTGGAGGAGGTGCACAAAGATACGGGCAGGTTTAGAAAGTTGGCACTACCCTCTGATATTCCACCTATTGGTGAAATAGTTAGCCAGTGTGATGACAGCCCACGAAGGTGGAAAGAGGTTCAAGAAGTGGTAAGACGTGCAAGAGCCTCTTCAGCCCCGGGACCTAATGGGGTCCCTTACCGGCTGTATAAGAGTGCACCAGATGTGCCGAGGTTCCTGTGGAAATTGATGAAAGTAGTATGGAAGAAACAGGTTATTCCCAAGGCATGGCGCAGGGCAGGGGGGATTTTTATTCCCAAAGAGAGGGACTCGTTGGAAATAAGCCAGTTTAGACCAATTAGTCTGCTTAATGTTGAGGGGAATATTTTCTTCAGTGTTGTGGCACAGAGGTTGTCCAGTTACTTGGTGAAAAACAGACTAGTTGATACGTCGGTGCAAAAGGCTGGGATCCCCGGCTTCTCTGGATGCCTAGAGCACACCAGTATGATTTGGCACCAAATTCAGTTAGCAAAGCAAGAGAAGAGAGACCTGCATGTTGTATTCTTAGACCTGGCTAATGCTTTTGGGTCAGTGCCGCATAGTTTGTTATGGGAAGCATTTGACTTCTTTAGAGTTCCAGGTAGTATAAAAAACTTAGTCAAAGCATACTTTTTAGACATTCAACTCTGCTTTACCACAGCAGAGTACTCTACAGCATGGCAGCAGCTGGAGGTAGGCATTATGGCAGGGTGTACAATCTCTCCACTAGCCTTTACAATGGCAATGGAGGTCATTATTAGGGCTTCCAAATGGGTGGTAGGTGGAGAAAGGCTGCAAGGAGGGCTTCGCCTCCCCCCAATTAGGGCCTACATGGACGACATGACGACAGCAACGTCAACCGCTCCTTGTACCAGAAGATTGCTGGATAAGCTAAATAGCAACCTGCAGTGGGCTAGGATGAAAGTGAAGCCTATTAAATCCAGGAGTATTTCTATTGTTAAAGGAAAGGTAGTAGATAAGAAGTTTGTTATAAATGATGAGGTAGTTCCCACAGTGCTGGAGAAGCCAGTGAAGAGCTTGGGAAGATGGTATGATGCAAGTCTTAGTGATAAGGCGCAGTTTGAAGGGTTGAGGCAGGAAATGATTCAAGGCATTTCAAGCATAGACCGGTCAGGGCTACCATGGAAGTTAAAATTGTGGTGCTGGCAATTTGGTTTACTGCCTCGGCTAATGTGGCCGCTGACGGTGTATGAGGTTGCCCTTTCAAAGGTAGAAAAGTTGGAAAGAATGATTAATTCATTTATCAGAAAGTGGCTTGGTGTCCCACGCTGCTTAAGTGACACAGCCTTGTATGGGAAAGGCATTCTGGAGCTCCCAGTTACCAGCTTAACAGAGGAGTTTAAGTGTGCTAAACTTAGACTTGAAATGACTCTTACTCAGTCAAAGGATCCAGTGGTTAGGAGTGTAGCGCCTACTATTAAGACAGGGAGGAAGTGGAAGGCAAAAGAGGCAGTGCAGCAAGCACAGGCAGCTCTTAAACATAGGGATATCGTAGGTCATGTACAGCAAGGGCGTGGAGGCCTGGGGCTGTGTGCAGGGAAACCTCTGTGGAGCAAGGCATCAGCAGTGGAAAGGAGAAAGATGTGAGTGGAAGAAGTACAGCAGCAAGAGGAAGCAGTTAGATGCTCGAAGGCAGTGTCGCAGGCTAAGCAGGGTCAGTGGGTGAACTGGGATAGTGTGGAGTAAAGGAAGTTGAAGTGGAGAGAGCTTTGGAGCATGGAGGCTAGCAGGATTAGATTTATATTAGGGGCTACTTATGATGTGCTGCCAACTCCCCAGAACCTAAACCAGTGGGTAGGTGAGGATAATGCCTGTCCACTGTGCACTTGTGTCTGCACGCTTGGACATATTCTGACAGGTTGTAAGGTTAGTCTTTCCCAAGGACGTTATACCTGGCGTCACAATCAGGTACTGAAATGTTTAGCAGCTGCAATTGAGGAAAAACGGGTGACTGTAAACTCCATGGCCGTTAACAGAGAGAATAGATGTATTAAGTTTGTAAGGGAGGGAGAAAAGGCTAGACTATCAGGCATCAGGCATAACACGGGACAGCTAAGAGTAGGAGGAGCCTGGCAGATGAGAGCGGATTTAAACAGACAACTGGTTATTCCAGCTGAGATAGTTAGCACTCGACTACGGCCAGATCTGCTGTTGTGGTCTGAGCCAGAGAAAGTAGTCTATTTCATAGAGCTGACTCTCCTGTGGGAAGATAGAGTTGAGGAGGCTAATGAGCGAAAAAGAGTTAAGTATGCAGAGTTAGCAGCAGATGCAGAGCAGAATGGATGGAAGGCTTATGTCCGCCCAGTGTCGTGGATTTTTCTATTTACTTTGAATAAAAAGATCTCAAGTCAAAGGTTTTGTCTTTGTGAGTTTTATTGCATCAAACAAAGGTATACCATTTGCGAAGGGGGGAGAATCATACACAGAACAACACAAACTGTGAATGCTCCAAGGACTCTCTCGGGGCAGTTTAGGTCTTACAAGATATTTTATACTTCAAACTAGGCGTTGTCACTTTGCATATGGTACAGTTACTTTCTTCTCATTGGTTCTTGTTCTCTCATATGATATTATAATTTCTGTTAGTTTTGTACAACAACAATGTGACCTTGAGAAGGTTCTCGTGTATCAACTGTTATCTGCAGATGTTCGTGTGTGAGCGAAAGAGAGAACAGTTCACAGAGACTTCCGAGCGCATCCCTAGACCTTTCTCATTAGTGGCAGTCAGTAACAGTTACAGGTACTTTCCTCCTACATGCATAACAGTCAGCACTCAGTATTTTTCCACTACAATTCCCTCCCAATATATGCATATAAAACAAAATGTCAAGCCATCAGAATCAAAGACTTTCACGCAATACAAGAACCCAATGAGATCAAATGTGAAACAAGTAATAAACAATTAAACAAATAAATGCATTAACATTGATTAAGATGGTAAATGGTAAATGGCCTTGCTTTTATATAGCGCTTTTCTACCTATTGGCACTCAAAGCGCTTTACAGTCATGGACGCATCTACCCATTCGTTCACACAAGCACACACACATTCACACACCAGTGCCATGCACTGGGAGCAACTGGGGGTTCAGTGTCTTGCTCAAGGACACTTCGGCATGTGGCACATTCCGGGGATCGAACCGCTAACCCTCTGGTTCGTGGACAACCCGCTCTACCTACTGAGCCACAGATGGTGTTGTAAAATAAAACACAAACACAGAATCACGTTTTTATTATTTGACTCACGTGAAATAATATCATGAAGTAATATTCACACCCCTCTTATATAGCATGTCAGCCTATCTAACATGTGATCCATGAATCCCACCTTCCCGTCAACAAGGACCGCTGGAGGCAAACCCTCAATGGGATAAAGAACCCCTGAAACACCTTCTAACAAGTGTTAGAAGGGCTCACGGTGGAAATCACAGCCACATGAACCTACTTACAGGAAGCCAAAAACCTCCCCTTTCTTGACAAGGGGAGGCAAAAAGACCCCTGCGCTAACTATTCTAACCATGGAGTTAGACCTACGGGAAAAACCTCAATGTCGTGGAGGAAAACCCAAAGTCTAGTCTCATCCAGATGATGTCATAAGGGTGTGTAATCACTTACTTGGTACAACACATGAATCAATAACAGTAATATATGCAGATTACATAACAATTTAATGTGATGATTATAGGTTATCAGTGTCAGACTAAATGTATGAAGGTAAATATAAAATCTTCAAAGTGGAATTACAGTAAACAAAACAAAGCAATCATAATAATGTAATAATAGTAACTGTTGACAGGAGGAATGATCTTCAACCCATGTGCTGAGCGCACAGTAGAGGGCCACCACCATGGAGAGGTTACTAGCACATACGATGCATGGTGGTATGGAATCCATCTCCTTGATCTTCAACTTCTCCTCATATGTCAGATATATAGAAAAATTCAGAGTATATAAAAAATGTAATAAAAAATATGTAGGTTATATATGTATAAAATAAAATATATAAAAACAGAGTATAAGAGCATGTATATATGTATTTGTATAGAAATAGAGTATCTATTCAGCATCCATGTACGCACACCGAACAGGTTCAAGAGTACACTTCATAAAAATAGATTATAAGAAAGAAGAGCTTTGTTTTTGCGAGACATAGGCATCTCTATGGTATGGCGAAGCTTAAGGCAGAAAGAAGGTCACAACATCACACTAAACCCTCTGTTTAAACATTGGTGTCATTGTCAGAGTCAGGGTCAGAGTCGGACGAGTCTGAGGAGTGGGGGAGCTGGGGAGTGTCTTGCGGCACAGGAACGTCATTCTGCTGCAGGAGAGTATAGGGGGGCGGAGTCTTAGTCAGCGCCGTCGAGATCAAACGTTCTATCAGGGCACGAGCACAGGGAATTAAGCAACAACCACAAGTAACCAGTATTGCTATCATTATGCCCAAGGAACACAAGACAGACATGATGAGAGATTTCCATTTACCAAACGTGTTAGCCATCCAAGAAGAGAACGGGTTATCTATGCCGGAATTTGCAGCCAGCTCCTCACTTAAAGAGGTCAGACCCGCAAGAGCTCGGGTCACGGAACCATCTGGAGCTGTATTATTGGGGATAAAGGTACAACAGGAATCACCAAACATCATACAGACCCCACCTTTCTCAGCCAGCAGCATATCCAGCGCCAGTCGATTTTGCCAGGCCATAAGACTGGTTTGATCCAACTGTTCATGGAGGCCTTGAACAGCGTCGCGGGTGTAGTTGATGAAACGCTGCTGATTGTAATATATGTAATTAATCCAGTCAACATTTTTATTAATTGTAGACCACCAGAAAAACACTGATTCAAATCCTGCGGCTATCTGATCTCTAGCCTTAAATTCATCTGGGACTCCGCGGGGAACTCCTATCACATCAAGATAGATATGGGGGTCAAATGTGCCTCCAGGGCGTGCGATATCACGCTTGTAGCGGTAGGCACGCATCTGAGAGGAGCTGGTCGGGTTCTGTGGGAAAGGAAGAATTACAAAGGGAGAGACCAATTGTATCAGCGCACAAACTCCGGTCCAATTTGTCGGGAGCATAGGATGCAATGACTTTCCCCCACACCACCACCAGAGGTCAGCACGCGCCGTTTTATGGAAATTTACATGACCAGGGTTGGATTGTCCTGCCGCGTTTTCCGGATAGACATAAAAGGTTTTATTACAATACTCTGTCGGCATACTACCTAATGCGACACTTGGAGAGCCCTCAGGTTGACTTCTTTCAAAGCATGTATAGTTACCCGGTGAGGGAGTGAAAAAGGGAGGGTGGACCTGTGCAACTGGTGGATAGCTGTAGTGGAGCTGATGACAGGACTCGTCTAGTGTGTCCGCAGAGGGGTTCTGAAAGAGTTTCAAGATACAGTTAACTGGACCCATATCAAACCCAGAAGTGTTCTTTGGTATCGTAGTCCAAGGACATGGCACGGTAACTGCAGCCGGTCGCGCTACTGAACATGCGTAACAGTTAGTTTGGTTTAGGGATAGGGCAGTATACTGTACCCAGTCAAGCCAAGTATTAGACTCTGTGAAGCCAGTTTCTATAGCGACCGTTTGTTAGAGATTTTGAACCGTAAGTGGGGAGACAACTTCAGAATTTAAGGTAACATTTGACGATGTAACATTGATAGCGAAGTGCTCCAGAGGATCTTTGGCGTTGGCAACATGCATTCCCATAACATATACCCCGGTGTCAGAGAATCGTGCTTCTCGAAGAGTAATAATCACTGGGTTACATCGTTTGGAAGCTTCACAGGCACTCGTCACATATTGACTTCTCCTTCTACCAACCATCTTTTTCCAAGGGCAAGAAGAGCCGGTTATGCAAATGTACTTTCGATAAGTGGTCCATCGTGCATGCTGAGTCCCGCATTTCAGGATGGAACAGGCATCTAACTTTACCACACAGTCCGTACCTTGAACACATTGGATGACGACGAAGCCGGAGGCGTCCGTCCTGGACACAGATCGCTTAGAGACATCGAGTGGTGTGTCGGCTGGATGGGTCGTCGTAGATGGGGTGGAGGTGGGTGCAGGATCTTTCGGTTGCAGCCACAGCCATGGGGTGATTATGACGACAGCCAGGTTCAGGAGAATGCAGGTCGTTCCTCGCAGACCGCAGAGCCCAGGGCCCGTATTCCTAAAGATTCTAAGAATCCTCTAAGAGAGCTCCTATCTTAGCCTAAAAATTCCCGCAACGGGAATCAGTGTAGGTATTAACGGATTTCCCACTGGCCAGACGAACAGACCACAGAAAAATCATCAACAACAGCAAAGCCAGCGTGGGCTGTTCCACGCTCGGGATCTCTGAAAGCAGAACCATCAACATAAAAGATTAGATCAGGGTTAGTCAGAGGGGTATCCTTTAAGTCTGGTCTTGGAGTACAGGTGTGCTGGAGTTCTGCAAGACAAGAGTGAGGTTCGCCATCATCTGGCAGAGGCATGAGAGTAGCAGGATTAAGGACAGAACATTTCTTAACCTGGACATTTGGAAGCCCTAAGAGTGTGGTGTGATATCTGAGCCACCGTGCTGGCGTGAGGTGTGAGGTTTTCTGTTCTTGCAAAATGTGTGCCACAGAATGAGGTACAAAGAGGTTAAGGTGGTTATAACCCACAAAGTCACGTGAGGCCAACACTGCGGACTCACAGGCCGCTACAGCACGCAAACACGATGGGAGGCCTCTGGCCACTGGATCTAAGAGACGGGAGAAGTAACCCACTGGTTTGAGCTGACCGCCGTGTTCCTGTAAGAGAACAGAGGTCATACAACCATATTTTTCATCCACAAAACTGAGTGAATGGTTTTTCAGGGTCAGGTATCCCCAACGTAGGAGTGGACTGCAGGGCCAGTTTGAGGTCTTCAAACGCTGCGTCTGCCTCTGGGGTCCACTTGACAAGGCTGTGGGCCGTCAGGTCCCTCTGATAGGCAATATCCCTCAGCGGACGCTCTTTCTCCGAAAAGTTGGGAATAAAATGGCGACAGTAGGAACACATGCCTAGAAATGAGAGAACCTGTTTTTTAGTTTTTGGTTTCGGAGTGTTAACAACCGCCTCGACACGTGAGGGAGAGAGGGATTTGCCGTCAGGGGTAAGAATGTGACCCAAAAACGTGACCTGCTGTTGCACGAACTGCAATTTTGACAATGAAGCTTTGTGACCTTCTGCCGCTAGACGGCGTAAGAGGAGGATGGTGTCTGTCTCACACTGTTCCTTCGTAGGGGCTGCGATGAGAAGGTCGTCAACATATTGCAGCAAGACCGATCCTGGGGAGAGTGTGAGAGAAGAGAGACTTCGAGATAAAGCTTGACAGAAAAGGGTGGGGCTGCAAGTGAGCCCCTGGCAAAGTCTGGTCCAGGTATATCTTTTCCCTCCGAATTGGAACGCGAACCAAAACTGGGAGTCTTCATGCACTGGAACTGAAAAGAAAGCATTTGAGAGATCAACCACAGAAAACCACTGAGACGTGGAAGGCACTTGACTCAAGATTGTGTAAGGGTTGGGAACATTCGGAGTCGGTGCGATAATAGCAGCATTTACGGCTTGTAGATCTTGAACAAAACGCCATTCAGTGGGCTGGCCTGCTGGGCGGATCTTCTTCACTGGAAAAATAGGAGTTTGTACAGGGGAGTCTTCGCATGGTATTATAATACCTGCTTTGAGAAGAGATTCGAAAACAGGAGTGATGCCATCTATTGCTTCTTTGCGCAAAGGGTACTGATGCTGTTGAGGCCTGTACGCAGATTTGGGAGTGATTTGAACCGGTTCACAATTTCGTATGAGGCCTACGTCATATTTGTGCGCTGCCCATAACGTACTTGGGACTTGTGCGAGGAGCGGGGAGATATCTGTCGGTTTCGCTGCATGTGTGTGTGCTGCGGATAGAAATGCGGAAGTGGACACTCGTCTGATCATCAACTAAGTGAGTAGCGCGCAGACAGTGAGCTCTCATAGTGAGAGGGTGTCTGTGAGCTTGAAGAGAGAAAGAGAAAAAGGCTCCGGGATGTGTGGGGGAGGGAACCCAGTCATTTGCTTCTTTACACAATCTTACAAATAAACCTAAATCACGCCACTGTTCAGATGGAGCTTTAGAAAGTGAAACATGTGGATAAGAGTTATAAACATCATAAAGTTTCTTCTGAGCAGGTGTGAGTGCCACTGCTGCAGCACAGCGTATGCCATTAGTGTAAATATCAGTGATTGTCAGTTGATCATTCAGATCCTTAAATAATTTCTTTTCATACTCAGAATCTGGACCTCCTTTGCTTACAAAAGAGGTACAATGTAAGTTTTCTGGTTTCATGCACTCTGCAGAGGCGGTGATCAGGGGGGCAGCTGTGGCGGTTAAATATTTTGAAGAGTCATAATTTATCCACCACTGATAAGCATACAGTGGTGTGTTTGGGCTAAACTTCACACAAGCAAAAGACAAAGATTCATCTGTTTCTAATTTGGGACGAGTCACCTGCACTCCAGAGGGGGTGCAAATCAACACAATACCAAATGCACACATCAGGTCTCGGCCCAGAAGATTCACCGGACACATGTCAGACATCAAAAAGGAGTGTTTAGTTTTACAGGTGTTCCCTTCAAAAACCCAAGAGCAAGTAACTGGCTTGCTATAATTTTCTTTCGTACGGGAACCACAAGCACTCATAGAGAAAGTATAGCGACCGCTGGTAGGCAGGGACATTTCAGAGGTTCTTAACACAGAATGTGTTGCCCCAGAATCAACTAAAAATTCTAAGTCCTGACCTTGGATGCTGCACGTTATTATGGGCATTTCTTTATAACTTGAGGAAGACAGGCATGCATATGTTCCCTGCTCTGGGGGCTTCTCTAAATCCCTTATCTTATCCTGTACTAAGCCAAGCATTGTATCAGTGCAAAGCAGCTCTTCATTGCAAGAAGCGGGTGTGGGTGTTGGTGTGTGTGCAGTTACATTACCAACTCCTCTCTGTGTTTGTCAGTCCGAGGCAAAGGGAGTCCGTCCGAGTTGAGGGTCCTGCCCGCCCCTGCGATTTCCCCTGTCATTTCCCCATGGCACCTCCGGACAGTCTCTGGCCCAATGCCCATCTTTGCCGCATGCGAAGCATTTGTTGGGTTCATACGAACTGTACCTGCGGCCATGTCCTTGTCCCCTTCCTCTGTTTCTCCCGCGTCCGCGTCCTCGGTTCGGCCTGTTGAATGGGCGTTCATCCAGATGAGCCAAGGCCAGCTGAGCGTTCAGAGTGGCTGTATTCATTTGCTTGGAGGCCTTATCTTTCTTTTCTTTTTCTTTTTGCTCTGCGTGTTTGGCGTGTATAAGGAGCTCTGAGAGCCTGTTATCCGCCCACCCGCCGACCAGGGTGGAGCGCACTTGTGTGAGGATAGGCTTTCGGAGGCCTTCTCCGAAGGCCATTTTCATGATGTTTTCAAAGGCCGTTTCGGCTCCGTCCCAGTCCGCGGGTTTGTTCTGGCCCGAATGGCGAACACAAACATCGAGCAGGCGGTGGAAATAGTCTGCGACCGTTTCGTCTTCCTTTTGAACAGTGACGAAGTTTGCTGTAATCCACCTTTACGGGGAATGATTCACGTATTTTTTGACATATGGCCGTCACCCATTGTTCCCATTCCTTGGCGGGGTCCCATGCGACCCTCTCGGCTTTCAGTTTGTCATAATTCTGTGTCTCCACGGTGGTTTGGATCTTTGCATATTCCGTGGGTCCTAAATGTCTCAGTAGTAGTCTCCGTAGTTCTGGTCCCATTGGTCGCCACATGCCACAAAACAGACGGAGAGCGTCTGCTAATTCCGTTCCCCCTTTTTCTATGGGCGGCAGATCTTTAGCAGCCTCCTTCATGTCATCATCGCCTGGGCGGAAGATGAGGACTGCGTTGCCATCAGCTCCTGCCGGGTACTCGACCATGGGAGCCTGAAATGAGCTTTCGTCGAAGCGGTCTGGAGGTCTCCTTTCCCGGTTGGACCCGTGGGGCGGCTGTGGCTCAGTAGGTAGAGCGGGTTGTCCACGAACCACAGGGTTAGCGGTTCGATCCCCGGAATGTGCCACATGCCGAAGTGTCCTTGAGCAAGACACTGAACCCCCAGTCGCTCCCAGTGCAGTGGCACTGGTGTGTGAATGTGTGTGTGCTTGTGTGAGCGAATGGGTAGATGTGTCTATGACTGTAAAGCGCTTTGAGTACCAATAGGTAGAAAAGCGCTATATAAAAGCAAGGCCATTTACCAAGGCCATTACTTGCGTTGTGGGGCCTTGGACGGCGGGGAAAGTATGTTGGAAACGGTTTCGCCCAAGAGGGACTCCAATAGAGATTTCATGTCAGATTTCTTGTCAGATTTTTTATCGTCCGCCTCGTCTGTATTGGATGAATGTTTATCCGAGTGTGGTTGTGCCGAAGCCACAGCTGTTTTGTCATCTTCTTCTTTTTCATCCTCTTTGGGTGGAGGCGGGAGGAGAGGAGGCGCTCCGGGCTGAGTCAGGAAGGGGTTGTTGTACGTGTGTTGCTGTCCGGAGTATGGCGGAGGTTGTTGTCCGTCAGTTAGGCGATCAGGCAGGGCGGGATTGATGGGTATGTAATCGTCTTCTTTGCCTCGGACCCCACCGGACAGAGAGGGAAAAAGAGAGGCGGGAGAGTGTGGTGTATCAGTACAAGCATTTTTTTCAGTTGTCTCTGTCTTCCTTTCCTTTCCCTGATCTACCTTTGGTAACATTTTTCCTGTCTGTTTTCTATCTCTACATTCCGCTTCAGTCATCCACTGTTCAAGACATCTCACATTTTCCTCTATACATTCTAACGACTTCCTCTCAATCTTTCTTTTTGACATAATTTCTTCCTCTTTCTTTTTTAAACAAGTTTGCAACTGTTGCAGTTGTTTCATACTAAAACTGCCTTGATCTGGGAAACCACATTCCTTTATCCAATATTGAACACAATTTAAACTTGTTTCCCCATATTTCTTTCTCATAACATCAAAAATTGGACCCCGGAGTTCGGTTGGTTGGTTCTTACTCCCATTAGACCCCATGGTGTCTATTCCTTAAGATTATCAGGCGTCCCCAATCAATCTGTGTAAACTTCTACCTTTACACTGGTTTTTCCAGGTTGATACCCCGGATTATAAGAGTTACCCAAGCTCTTCACCGGACCTGGCGAGTCCCTGACTCCTTTTACTTACTTACTTATTCTCTTTTCCTTTTTGGGTTGCTCCAGGTTGATACCCCGGACTTAAAGAGTTCCCTGAACTCTTTACCGGACCTGGCGAGTTCCCTGAACTCCTTTTAAGTAAGTTTGGAACGTAAGAACAGAACAAACCGGACTCTCAAACCAAATTTAATTGTTTTGTATTTCTTTTACCCTTTGTAATAAAATATATGTCTTTGAATTTGCAACAAAACACACAACAGCCCTTGACTGAATTTTAAGAGATCAAAATGTCTTTACCGTTTATTTTGGCGATTTGTTGGTCCGCTGGATTCCGAGGTGACAGCCGCGGTCCACGCAGTCGGCCCTCTCGACCTAAAGGTAAGCTGTCAGGGTTGAGGCAGGATCGTCAGTTTGTCTGAGTCCTGGATGGCCATTCGCCATCTGCCGTGGATCTGGCGATCAGCCTGGAATCCCACTTCTGACACCAAAGTCTGTCGTGGATTTTTCTATTTACTTTGAATAAAAAGATCTCAAGTCAAAGGTTTTGTCTTTGTGAGTTTTATTGCATCAAACAAAGGTATACCATTCGCGAAGGGGGGAGAATCATACACAGAACAACACAAACTGTGAATGCTCCAAGGACTCTCTCGGGGCAGTTTAGGTCTTACAAGATATTTTATACTTCAAACTAGGCGTTGTCACTTTGCATATGGTACAGTTACTTTCTTCTCATTGGTTCTTGTTCTCTCGTATGATATTATAATTTCTGTTAGTTTTGTACAACAACAATGTGACCTTGAGAAGGTTCTCGTGTATCAACTGTTATCTGCAGATGTTCGTGTGTGAGCGAAAGAGAGAACAGTTCACAGAGACTTCCGAGCGCATCCCTAGACCTTTCTCATTAGTGGCAGTCAGTAACAGTTACAGGTACTTTTCTCCTACATGCATAACAGTCAGCACTCAGTATTTTTCCACTACACCAGTAGAAGTGGGCTGCCGTGGATTTGTGGCAAAGTCGGTGATTGTTTGTTTGTTATGTGGTTCAGTCCGCATCAACGGGGCGAATCATGGTAGATTTGTTTGTTTGGCTCGTGGTTCAGTCCGCATCAACGGGGCTGTCAAGATGGGTAGCGGGGGTTGGGAGTACAGACCCAGATGCAGGACTTGAGGAGGCAGGAGTAGGCGAAAAGAAAGTTTTTTTAATTAACAAAAAAGACAAAACTTACAAAACCAAAAAGAGCTGCTCAGGTTGCAGGAAATCCGAGAATCAATAACACTCTCAAAACTATGACGTGGCATCAAATCTATGACATGAACTTGGCATGAAACACTTAACAAGAATCACATGGCATGGCAAACAGTATGACGCGACAGGGACAAAGGGGAAGGCAGGGCTATATATACACACGAGGAGCAGGGGTGACAAGACACAGGTGAAGCAAATCAAGAATTAACACAAGGTGAAACAATGATCAAATCAAAGAAAACATGGAGTAACAAAACAGGAAATTCAGAACTTAACAAAATAAAACAGGAAACAGAAAACCTAAACACTAAACCATGACTATGAAAAAATACCAAGACTTAACAAAATACAATAAACACAAAACCCAAGAAACTAAACCCGTGACTGTGAAAAGACATGACGGAAAGACATGACGGAAAGACATGACTAAACAGAAACCATGACGAAAGACATGACGAAAACCAAGAACGAAAGACATGACAGAAAACGTGACAGAACATGACAAAACCATGACAGAACCAAGAACGGAGGACATGACACAAAACATGACAGAAAACCAAGAACGGAGGACATGACAGAAAACATGACAAAACATGACCGAAAACATGACAGGGGCGAATCATGGTAGATTTGTTTGTTTGGCTCGTGGTTATTAGTTACTATATTAGCTGTTGATAGACATCGCATGGTGAGGGAAACAGGGTTGTGCAGTGGCGGTGTGGAGGGGGGTGACTCCAGGACGCTGGAAGTCACTGTTAAGCCTTCTCGAGGTGTCGTGGGCCTAACTTAACGAAACATCGGTGAAGGGAGGTGCCCACTTGAAAACCCCAATGACATGCTGCATACTGCTGTTGTCTTCTTGTTACGTGGTAGCTATGGTTAGCTGCTGAGCGGGCCATACAAGCCAGCAGCGTTTAGTTAGTTTATGTTTTACAATGTCTGAACTATGCTGCTCAATGGGCTTACAAGCTAGCAGCTTTTACTTAGTTTATGTAGATTATAGGTTAATTGTCATATTATATGACCATAGGTTTGGTAGGGTCTCTTAGCTGAACAGGGCCTCTAAATGTGTTTTGCCTGGGATTTTGGCACAAGGGATTATAACATCTTATCCTGTGTATTACTGAATGAATCTTTTTTACAACCCTATTTTAACATGTGTTTGAAAACCGAAAAACTACAAATATCACGTGACTTGGGATCGTGCTACATGTCGCAGCTCAAGGGATTTGAAGTTTCTACAACGATTAGTGATTTCCTAGAATAGGAGGTTATAAATAGTAAAATGAATACATAGCCGGGGGTTTAAGGGTGTGGGCAACACATTTCTGTGACCAGAATTTAAGTATATAATTGTCAAGTGGGTGAAAAGACATGTTTACCATCTTGAACAGTGCCCCCACTTTCTGTCTATATCCACTAGGTATAGTCACACAGCTGAGTTCATAAGCTTTCTAGAACACTTTGTCCTATGTCCATAGCCCCTTTTGATGCAGAATTACAGCCCTTCAGAACTTCTCAGAAGTCAAGGTTCAAAGGTCAATAGTTCAAAGTAGGAGGCATTTACAATCCCCTAACTGACATGCTATTCCCCAGGTTGAGACCTTTCCAATGATTATTTATTATAGTCCTACAACATAGTATGGATTTTCACATTTCATGGACACAGCTATGCTCAGGCTTAGATTCAGAGAGCCTTTTGCAGGCTCAGCCCATGAAATAAGGATTTTTTTAAATAACAATGAGAAAAATCATGTAAGGTAATCATATCTGACAGATTTACAACTCAGTTAGTAATTTATATTGTATCTGCTCATTTGTTTTTGCCAATTAATTAATTCCACCAGACATCTTGAACCTGTATGAAAACTGACATTACAACAGCTATTTGTCAAGGGACTTTGAGTAAATCAGTTACACATACCGTTGTTATGATGTCCTATAGGTAATTTCTGACATCTGTGTGTTTCAGTGAAAAAACAGCATCTCAAAACACTAATGAGGATATGCGACAGGGGCATTCCTTGATTTCAGAATATTGTAACTTCTGGTCTCACCTATAGTGTAACTACAGATTCACGGCTTATGCCTTTAACAATAAATGTTGATCAAAACTAAACCAATTCTGAGTGATTTACAAGCAATATAAGCACAAAAATTCAGCTGGTGGGTAAGAATGTACTTCCCAATGACATGGGTTTGTCTTTTATTCTGGCTAAACTACTGTAATGGGTGTGATTGGATGAAGTTGTCTGTTAACCCCTCACCTTTTTTTAGTGAAGACAAACCTATTCAGGCTGTTAATTTAACCGTAAACAATCATGAAACTGAATGGAAATGAACACAGACAGAGACAGGTGGCAGAAATTTTAATTCAAAACATTACCAGACACTAACATTTATCATTCATGTAGCCTGCCTCCTCAAAGATCAAGCAAAACAGATCATAAAGAAGTTATATCAAAGAATATATAATATCTGATTTTCACTTTTCATCAATTAAATACCAGTCTGAATCAAACAATAAAAATTAATTAAAAAAGAAACATGTCTATACTTGAACATTTTTGATTTCCACAATATGGCATAATCCCCTGTCAGTCTCCATAACTGCCATACAACACAGCAACAATAACAAAATCAATATGACACAGTAACAGTTTATTTCAGGATGTTAGCTTTGAATGTTGTCTTTTGGCTCCCAGGAGTTTTTCCACTTTGTCCCACTGCAAGACAGATAGACAGTATTAAGTAACCTTAAGGACACACAGGTTCGTTTTTCTCAAGGCAAGAGACACATTTCACTTGTGAAGGAATTATGTATATACTTTATTACAAAAATGGTCTAAAACACACAGTAAAAACACCATTCACTCAGGGGAAACTAATGGGAAAAAATGGATGCTGAGGTTTACTGGTGTATTGGAGCTAAGGGCTGGGGCGGAGACACCCAACTAAAACAATAAGCACCCAGACACTCGTGCCAGTCGCCCACACATGCACACACAAAATCGGTGAAGAGACCCAGAACAAAGGGGAGCACAGCACACCAAACGGGGGGGATCCCACCACCAGACCACCAGCGCCACCACTGGACCTCAGCAACTAAAGAAGAAAAACAGGGAAATCAGTGGGGTTGCACTAACACACAAACATAACAAAAACACCCAAACTCTAATCAAACAGGCAGTTGGCAAACAATATCAATCAACAAAACAAAAAGCATCAGCATCAAGCTAATAATAGTAAAGCAGCAAAGCAAAACAGCA